>NW_024378482.1:0-16859 GCF_016835505.1 Polypterus senegalus
AACTTTTTAAAAAAAATTAAATATGCTGAAGATAAGAATGATACATTTTGTTTTCAAAATTTTATTTTGCATGCTTGTTACAGTGTAATTTCTGCAAGTAATTTTTGTAAAACTTAGCAGCTTAGGCAAATGTGTCTTGAATTAGCCTTTCATATAAAAAATGAGCTGCCTGCTTTTACTTCTAAAAATTCTTATACAAATTTAGATTTTGATATACAGATATGAATATCTTCTCTCTCTTATGCATTTCCAGGAAATGTCCAAGTAAGATTGTTAATCATCAGCAGTACATATAATGGACAACATCTTTCCAACATAACACAGCAAGCAGAGCATATCTTCTCCTTGAAGCAAACATCCATAATTTGGTGAACTTTTGTCTCTTCTGTATAATGATATTATCAAATAATTCTTGAAGAGCATTCCTAGCCTTTTGTGACTGTAAACCCAAGAACAGAATATGAAGTTCAGGCTGCAAGAGAAAGTTTCTGTGTTCTTTTCTGTGTAACCAAGAGTTCATGTGGCCAACACTACCAGCATAACTGCCATTGAGATAAGATCATATAACTCCATCAATTAATTAATCCATAATTCCATTAACTGGTGTATGTACAGTATATATAAGAGGTTACTATTTACTGTTAAGATGTTTTGCAAAAGGAATTTAACCTGTCTAAATATTTTGGTACCTTTCTATCTGTATAAAACCAAAGGAATAAGATGGACTATGCTATCTCCTTATTTTTAAAGGTGTAAAGTGTGAGTTTTAAAAAGTTATGTACAGTTATGCAAATGATCTTAGCCTTCATAAAGTCAAGCAATTGCATATTCTTTACCATTGGCCATTACAAACAAAGCTGTTCATATGCATGCTCTCTCTGATCTAATTTAACGAGGGATGAACATTGAAACCATTGCAGTGGTAATCTCAGCTGTTATTTAAAGGAAATTTTCTAACACAAGCATTGCAGGCTGTATTTGTAACTAAGGATGACCAAATATCAACAAATCACTGAGCAGTTTTGAACAGATTCAGAGATTTTATCACAACAGGGATACTAAACCCTAAATTCCTACCTAAAACACAAGCTGTAAATATAATTTAATTTATATATTTATGAGTAATCCATATAAATAAAACTATGAGCCATTTGAATGTCTGTTTGTTTGTGAGTAAAACAAAAAATGCTAAACTGATTTTCATCACATTTTGCCTGTGCCTTCTGTTTGTCCAACTTAAAATACAGCATTTAAATCATGCCTGTGGGTGGGAGGGGTTATAATGGGAAAGGGTTAAATAAAAAATTAGCTGACATGGGGACTACAATTTCCATCAGGCAGCAGGATTGTGCTACGGCAAAAAACGCAACTTACCAGTCAAAGTGCAATCTCAAAAACAACAGGCATGTAAGGTGTTTCTTCTAATTTAATCTGATAAGAATTTCATTGTCTCAGTCAGTGGAACCTGGTGAAAATAAGTATTGTTAGGGGGGCAGCTTTTAGGGGGAAAAACTGCAGCAATACATATCTATTATATTGTGCTTTTCTCATCTTTTTATAGTTCCTTTCTCATCTATCTATCTATCTATCTATCTATCTATCTATCTATCTATCTATCTTTTCATCTATCTATCTATCTATCTATTATCTATCTATCTATCTATCTATCTATCTATCTATCTATTCAGTCATTCCACATGCTCTTGTGGTCCTCATCATAGTCCCAATGTACCATTACCAATGTGTCATTACCGACCCATAGGGCTAAAGTTTATTATCCCCGTTCACCATGCTGCCAATATGATCCCAAAGCTTTCCCATTTCTACTTTACTCTAAACTTCAGTCCATGACATCCATAGTCCCGTGATTGTTTCCATAACTTGCCTATAGATGTGGAAAGGAACACGGCCCCTGCCACCACATTTTATACTACACCATTCTCTAAATTGCAATCCTCTGCCAAATTGCTGAGTTCCCATTCTGCCAAAACCTGCACAATAGTGTCTACCCCCACCTCCATAAACTTCCAAAACATGCACTTCCGTCTGTCCTATAACACACCCAAAACAAAAGCCCAACCCAAATTTTATTCTGCCTCTGTTAAGAGTGCCTAGCCCTGGCCATTTCCACTGTATTCCATAAATCCACATCATACAATCACCAGTCACAAGTTTTATCAAGTGTTGCATCCCAGTTATCATTTACTGCATCCATAGAGTTACCCTGCCCCAAAACCCCCATTCAATTGTCTATATCAGTCTTTCCCAAACTTTTTTTCTGTAGTGGCACACTTTTTGTAACCAAAGCCACCCAAAGGCACACCATTGTCCTAAAAAACCACAAACACATAAACATCAAATGTCTGAAGGGAGGAATACCAGAGAATTCAGAAAAAAAGAGGTCTGGGGATGGCATTTGCAGATATGACACTTAGTAAGCACTTTGGTGGCATTTCCCAAGATGCTTTGCCGTTTTGACTTCCTCTCTGCCTCAGAGGCAACATAGCAATCACTGAGTTGCCTTTTTGCCAGCTTTTCCCAGGTAGATCTATCCTCCTCAGACAGGTTTGATCACCTGCAGAAAATGCTCCCCTCAGGTTCAGACCTAAGTGAAATACACTATTTTTTTATACAGCATACCTGGCTAGTTGTCATGGCACCTGGTTGAAAATACTGCCCTAGATGACTAGCTACTTTCACGCTGCTTGCTTTTTTCATACTTGTCCACAATGTTTTGACACTTTGAAACAGCAAACAAGGAAAGAAAAAAAGCCATTACTTCACCACACCCAGTTAGCCAACTCTATTTAACATAACAAGAGCAGAAAAAAGTTTGAAAGCTTGCCCTTTGGTTACTTGCCTGCTGTGAATTCTTCAGTCAGGTTGATCTGTTCCAACCCCATTTTCTTTTTTCTTCAACTGAACAATTTATGAAGTTGTTCAAAATAAATAACCAAATTTCTTTTGATTTTTTGAACTTCCATTTGAAGTTGCCACCTCTGAAAAGTAATGCTGCTCATCTGTAGTTATGTTAATGGAGGTGTGAACTGTGAACCTTTGACATGAACCTGAAATAGTGTATAATAATCCGGTCACATCAGATTAAAAAACCCAAAACAATATATTTTTTTCCTGCCAATACATTTGGGAGTTTCAGGGGGCAGAGAACTGCATCCCCCGAAAAATCTGGGAAAACAACCAATTAATTAACCTCATGTCACCTTCTTGCCAAAGATCAAAGGGCTTGCATAAACTCACTCAGAACATATAGTTATTCACAGAAACTAAGCAAGTACAAGTTGAAACGAACTTTAAGGGATGTTGACATTTCCATAAATTTATTTCATAAGTAATTTTTTGAATGCCCTGATTATCTTGAGAGAGATTTTAAAATATTTGGGGGGCAAATGCACTTCATTACAAACCTCCACTGCTCTCAGTGAATTATAGCTTTTGTCTAAAAGTACCTGTTTTTGTCTCATGATGGGTAGTGTTTAGCTATGTTGAATTTTCAAAAAAAAGTTTATTCCCGGGTTTATTTATCATCAATGCTGAGTACTTCAGCAAGTATTTCATAATTTGGATTAAAAACAAAATGAAAAAAATTGAAAAACAACAATAACAAGAAGTAGAACAAAAGAGAAAGTAAAATAAGTATTTTTGAAAAGCACTTAAATGTTTTATTCGTTTTACTTAACAGCATTTGAAACACTAATTTATGAAAGAGAAGTAATTTAATTTTTATTTTAAAAGCAGTGAAATGCAGATTCCCAAAAGCTAATCCTGCAGAAAGAACAGAAGACAAAACCAGAGAAAAAATTAAACCAACATCAGTAACTTATCTCTCAATTTAATATCCCTCAGGGCCTGCCACGTGGGTTGCATTTCTCTTGTCAGCTTGCTTGTCTCCTGAATTTTAATTGTTTGCACTCATTCCTTGGTCACTAAAAATCATCAATACATCATTTTGGGTTTTGGAGAGCCAAAAAATGGAATGTTTTTTTGTTTTTTTGTTTTTTTATTTAAGCATGTTTATAGCTATTGTCACACACGTGTGCATGGGAAGCAGCTGAAGGGCTTAGACAATACTGTTTATACATCTGCCCAGGGGGGGTCTGACGCTCTTTCGGGAGTTCTCTGCAGGTCTTACCCGGAAATCCCACCAGGAGCCGCCATTTCCAGGAAGGACACCACCTCCGTTCCGCCCCAAGAATGAGGTCATTTCCCGTTCCGCCCCAAGGGTGATGTCACTTGTTCCGCCAGAGGGACATCATTTCCCCTCTGAGTTATAAAGCTCACTCCCTTTTGCTTAGGCAGGCAGTTCTGTCTTGGACTCTGTTGTGTAAACAACTGTTTTGAAATGTCTCAATTCTATTGCAGCCAGGAAACCGCATTAAACGGGTGGCTGCCCTAAACCTTTCACGCTCTGGTCTCCAGTTATTACAGTGGCGTAGTCGGCAGGATGGTGTCCCCAAAGAACCGGACACGGACCTTCAAGGAACCAGGTGGGTGAGTACCGGGCCGAGTTCGGGCAGGAGTGCGCGGAGGGTCAGGAAGGACGCTGGTGCAGGCTCTGCTCCACGAGCAAAACCCCGGGCTACCAACCCATCTCGTGGGAGAAGGTAGAGGGACCTACAGGCGTGGGCTGGCTTCTGGGAAAACTACGCAGTGGCTCAGTATGCTCTTCTGGTGGAAAGCCGGAAGCACCATCGGACCAAGGTCCCTGTTAACGATGGGCTGTCCCCAGGCCGGCAGGTAAAGAATATAATAGACTGGGAGTTTAACCTACGAAGGCCTGTCAGAGCAGGCTATGGATCTCGGCAACAGGTGGGTGAGGCTACGCCATTTGATTTGACCCCTTGCAAATAGTGCAGCAAGTGGCCTGTTTTTGCTGCTACAGCGAATACCCCAGGAATTTGCCCAGCCGGCCGGGGGAGAATTCCATTCCTGGACGAGCTGCTACAGCTCCTGCAACCCCAGAGGCCGGCTGTGAAACCCGGGAGGGCAGACCAGCCGCTCTGTGGACTACCCGGAGTTATGTCCTAAAAAAACAGTCCCTTCCATCAATCCAGGGCCTGTTCCGGTCGCCGGGCCGTCTGCTGCGACCTGTCGGGAACAAGGCGGACCGTAGGACAATGGCGGGTTGTTTGTGTGCCTTAGCAATCTGGCGGATAAAACATATGGGAGAGCTTATTATTAATGGACATATGGTAACAGCGCTGTTTGATTCCGCAGTAACGCGTTTGTCGTTGCTACGCTTTGTTCTACCGCAACAATGGATTAAAAAGACCAGTCTAAAATGTATACACGGAGATATCCGCCGAAAATAATCCCGGTGTTACATGATGTCTCGGAGGAACCCTTGGCTTACGAATGGCATACCCGATCCTCCGCTTCCGTAATCCTCGGGCGGGACTGGTCTGACAGTAACCGCGGTAGTTTAGAATATTCCCGAAAAGCCTTTGGCCTCGATAGATGATAAAGACTTCATCTCAGCTGCTTCCACCCCGCGGTAATCAGCCGACGGGAGGGGGCGTAGGCCAAGAGAGTGACGAAGATACTCCCGGACCGTCGCGGGCTCACGTCATCCACTAGCGCCCGGCAGCGAGGAGGATTCTCCGCCCTTGAGGTCAGACCGACCCGCTTCTGGAGTTGCACTTTCAGTTTAAGCTCTCCGGTTTCTTTCAAGAGAGAACAGTGGAATGACGACTCTCTGAAGCACATAAAGAATGCAGTGGTTCTCGCTAACGGCCAACGCGATTTGCCCATGCCACAGGGACCTACTTTGTCATGGATAATGAATTATTGTATCGGGTTGCTGAACATGAGGGAATCCGAAGTTGTTGTAGTCCAGGGACCTACCGCGGCAGGTTTGCAAGTTAGCCCACTCTCACCTTCTTGAGGCCATCTCGCTCCGATAAAACATTAGAGCGATTAAGCTCCGTTTTTGGCCGGGATTAATGAGGAGGTTCCGCTTTTGCATTTCCTCCCCGGGAGTGTCAACTGCGCAAATTCCTAGGAAGGACCGCGTTCCTCTGATTCCCCTTCCCTTATTGACGCTCCTTTGACAGGATTGGGGTGGATATAGAGACCCCTGAGCCCTCAGCCCGAGGATATAAATATATACTGCCCTCGTGGATTATGCAACCCGATTCCCTGAAGCCGTTCCATTGCGCTCGGCTACCACTAAAAATATTGCAGGGGAACTAGTAGAGTCTTTTCCACGGGAAATTCCTAGAAAGTCCTGACGGGCCAGGGAACCTTTCACCTCGAAACGCTCAAGGAGACTGCCAAGTTACTGAAAATAAAGCATTTAAAAACCTCGTGTATCATCCTCAAACCGATGGGCTAGTGGAGAGATTCAATCAAACTCTCAAGCAAATGCTAATGTGAAGGTAGTCAGCAAGGATGGGAGGAATTGGGACCAACTCCTCCCCTTGTCCTCTTTGCCTACGAAGTCCTCAAACCTCTACGGGTTCTTCCCCTTTTAATTACTATACGGAAGATACCCCGGGCTAGATATTTTAAAAAAGGGCTGGGAAGGGAGGCACAGCCTCCACTAACATTTTGGGGTATATCCAGTTGCTGATAGATTTGATGTAATAAGACCTATACTAAAAGTCATATCGAGGAGGCACAATCAGCACAGGCCCGCTGTATGACCGCGCACGCACTCTCCGGAGTTCCAACCGGGGATCGCGGTCATGGTATTGGTTCCTACTTACACTCTAAACTGCTCGCATTGGCTAGGCCCTCTAAATTAAGGAGAGGAAGGGATTGGTCGACATTTGGTGAAACAGCCCAATCGCCGACCAGCTGAGCAATATATCATGTAAACCTGCTGAAACCGTGGAAGGAGAGGGATCCCGATCCCTCCTCCGGACAGCCCTGCTCTCTCTGGAAGTGTGCCCTAATTTTCGCTAACAGCTATCTCCCAGACAGAGACAGGAGCTCGGCAGCTATCCGCTCGTCCCAGAGGTGGTAAGTGAACAACCAGGTCGGACCCTCTGATTGCGCATAAAGTGACTGACCGGGGTGATCGTCCGTGAGCACCCTACAGACTCGGAGGGAAAGAAAGTAGAAGTGGAACTGGAAATCAAGCTAATGCTGGGACTAGGAGATCGAGGAAAGTAGTAGTCCCTGGTCCAGCCCCATCGTCTTGATTGCTAGCCCGACGCAGTTGAGGTTTTGCAATGACTTCCGCCGGCTCAACCAAGTTTCCCGATTTGATGCTTATCCCATGCCTCGCGGGACGACCTCCTCGAGACTGGGACCAGCCAAATTCTTGACTACACTTGACATGACAAAGGGGTACTGGCAGGTTCCTTTAACGGAGTCCGCAAGGAAAAAACCGCTTAGCACTCCTAGCGGACACTGGCGATCGCGGTCCTTCCATTCGGGGTTTCACGGGCCTGCGACTTTTCAGCGCCTGGTGGACAAAGTGCTCCGCCCCATAACCCCGTTCTGTGCTGCCATCTGGATGACGTTGTCATCTATTCCAGCACCTGGAAGGAGCACATGCAGCGGTCACAGCAGTATTACGGACATTGAGAGGCGGCTTCGATCAACCCCAAGAAATGTTACTGGGTTGAGAGAAGCCAAATATTTGGGCTACCTAGTGGGCCGGGTACTGTGAGGCCACAGTGTTCCAAGTTGCAAGCCATAATGGCCTGGCCCCGCCCAAAACCAAGCGGCAAGTCCAATCCTTTCTCGGTTTGGCCGGTACTACCGCCGTTTGTGCCTCGTTTCTCCGAGAGCGCGCTTGACCGACTTGACAAAGAAAGAGCTCCTAATACGGTGGTATGGTCTGATAAAGCGGGGCTGCATTCAGTGACTTAAAAAGGGCTCTGACTTCAGCACCTATCTTAATCTCCCCTAACTCTCTCCCTTTTTTCCTCCAGACGGACGCCGGACACAGGCTTGGGAGCCGTGTTGAGCCAAAGCGCCGATGGTGTTGAACACCCGCTATGTACCTGAGCCGAAACTGTTGGACCGGGAGACCAGGTCGCGCGGTGGAGAAGGAGGCTTTGGCGATCAAATGGGCGGTGACGAAGCTGGTACTACCTCTTGGGTCGCGTGTTCACTCTGGTGACGGATCATGCGCCTTTTAAAGTGGATGGCCCTTCACAGGGAGTCGAATCGCTGGGTCACGAGGGTAGTTTCTTGACCGCAGCAGTACAAATATACCTGCTTTATCGAAGGGGTCCTTCATGCACGCCGATGCCTCTCCCGGGCCCACGACCTCCGGTGCAGGTCGCCCGACCGACGGTCTGGGCTGAGGGGAGTCTTGTCACACACGCGGTGCATGGAAGCAGCTGAAGGGCTTAGACAATACTGTTTATACATCTGCCCAGGGGCGGGTACGCTGACGCTCTTTCTGAGTTCTCTGCAGGTCTTACCCGAAATCCCACCAGGAGCCGCCATTTCCAGGAAGGACACACCACCTCCCGGTTCCGGCCCCAAGAATGAGGTCACTTCCGTTCGCCCGCAAGGGTGATGTCACTTAGTTCCGCCCAGAGGACGACATCATTTCCGCCCTCTGAGTATAAAGCTCACTGCCTTTGCTTAGCAGGCAGTTCTGTCTTGGACTCTGTTGTGTAAACAACTGTTTTGAAATGTTCGAATTCTATTGCAGCCAGGAAACCGCATTAAACGGTGGCTGCCCCAAACCTTTTCACTCTGGTTCCAGTTTTACACTATGTTGAGAACAAAATATGTTCTCCTGTAGTGCCATTTGCTTGTGATGTGGATGCCAACCTTTGTACATTTCATCTCCTCTGGTTGCTAGACTTGATCACTGGGAGTGTGAATGTTAACTTCATTACTTCACTGATATCACGGTCATAGGGTTTTGTGCACTTCCTGGTTGGGGAAATTCAATAAACATAAATCCAAGTTAGTTTATAACTATCTTTCTAGTTTTTTATGGTCACGTCCCCATTTATTCTCAACTACGATTTTTGTCTTTCGCTTTGGCTCGGTTACATGAGACTCTTCTGACCCTTTCATTCTGTTATGAATGAAAGTCTTGCTAATTTTCTGACTTTGCTTCATATCCAATTCCGACATCAACCAATGCAGTCAGTACAGCTCATCATTTTTCATCTTCCAGCTCCTCCTTTGCAGAGCTGGGTGTGGCGTGGGTGGTGAGGTGAGACATTTATTTGATCTATTCTGTTTTTTGTTTTCATCTTTTTGTTATCCACAGTACGTTTCAGTTTGTTGTTTTCTAGTTATTGTATGTTTTCAATAGACATTTAAACAAGAAAAGAAATAAACCAGATACTCAATTATTTATGTTATCAATTCTACAAAAGGAGAATCACAAAGCCAAAGCAGCTGTATTGTAACAATAACTATCAAAAAGGACTGAAGTTAAGAGCAGAAAATTTTAAGAAAAATGATATTTAGTAGAGAGAAGCAAAGAAGCAACTTAAAGAAGGGCTAAAGCCAAATGCCACAGTAAATAGCTGAGTAATCAAGTTATCTTTTATTTCCACAGGTGACTGCAACTCAAACATCTTCACCAACTGAGGCTTTTGGCTTCAACCCAAATTAAAAGTATTTAACAAAAATGGGCCAGGAGAACAGAAACATAATAAAAGAGGAAAAAGGGTGAAGCCACGGACAAGCTCATTGAAAACATAATAATCAGTTCTTGTAATAAATAGGGTTAAGAAATAAATGGATAAATGGATGATGTACTGTTGATGATATTCTATGAAATTTTTTTTAATGTATGGAGTATTTTTTGCAGTGGCTAGCGCCCTGCCGGGGTTTATTTCTGCCATGTGCCCTTTGTTGGCTGGGATTGGCTCCAGCTGACCCCGTGACCCTGTAGTTAGGATATAGCTGGTTGGGTAATGGATGGATGGAGTATTTTTATGTTATTATTCAATATACCTTTGTTTGTTTATTTAATTCATTTTCCTCCCCCATTACATTTCTCTACCTTAATAAGTCACCCTCTTTTGAGAATGTGCATGGTATCCCTACTGGTGTTTGCGGCAGCTTGTGATGTCATGTAACTATATTTAAATAAGCATGATTTCCACATATAGTGTGAAAAGTTCTGCTCTTCCTGAGAAAGTAATTATCAGAATGGGATTGTTAAAAGTGGCAAGCACATGCTCAGCAGTCACATTTTTTCCTGCTTCTCAGAGACAGATGAGGAAGAAAGAATCTACTTTCTTCTGTTCTAAAGAAGAAAGATCAAATATGGAAAAATTAAGTTACGCAGAGTATATAAGTGAAGCTGAAGTGTTAGGGATCAGAAAAATTGTGCAAGACTATTGTTAGAAATGCTCTTCCAGACAGCAGAAGTGGTAGACAGGAGAAATAAAATGTAACTAATTTTAAAAACATTCCATAAGTAAACATTTCTTTCTTTCTTTCAAAATTAAGTATGATGATGTGTTTGTTATATGAAAGAGCTGAAAGAGTTGTTTTCACATTTTTCACACCTTGGTAATGATTTGTTTTCTGTATACTAACTTTAAAGTGTGGCTTCAAAATAAAATTTGTTAGATTCAAAATATATAATTATATACAATAATTCAAAAAAATAACCACAGGAAAGTACAGAATATTCCCTGTAATGAGTTTTGCCACTGTTTTGTAAATTTTTAATCCTTTTGTTTTATTTTGTTTGGGTGGTAAATCTTCAGTTTATCTCCCCGAGTTGTCATATTTTATTTCACATGGTATTTGTTCATGCTCATTAGGGGCTAGTTTTTATAGAGAGGTTAAGCCCAAAAAGTAAGTCTGTTGCTTTCTAATACCCTTAGAAGAAATGTTACTTTTAAGTTCCAAGTGTTTTCTTGTTGAAGATGAAAAAATAGCATGCAATCTAGAGTTGTCATTGGCTTCAGTAAATGAGAGAATGAGTTCAAAACTGCAGCAGTTTCTGGGGGAGCCAAAGGCATAGGTGCCTAGTTTCCATGACTTGTAAAATAATTCCGAATGTAGTTTTAAGGCTACTAGAGCTAATTAAAATGTAGATTTTGAAGGGAGGGGTTTGGGGAATGACCTCAACAAGGATTAAAAACAAAAGTGTCTTGAAATATTGAGAGGTTAGAGAGTTTAGCATATTTGAAGTTTGGATAGCTGTTTAATCTTTCCTGACAAAAACAGTAAAACCGGTTTTGTCATGCCTTTTCGGTCAGCAAAGTTTGCAGTTTGCCAGCTTAAATATATTGTTAAGTACCTTGTTTGGGCTACCACTAAAATGTGCTTTATTAACACTTTAAATGCAAGGTATAAGTTAACTCGTATCTCGTCAAAACACAATACATGAGGGAACTAGTATCAGTATATAGCTGCTATAGACATAGCCAGTTTGATGACGAGCTTTCCTGCCATGTCTCAGTTACCAGCTATAGTACCATAGAATTATTTTTTTGGTGGCAACAGTTTGTTTAAAACAGTATTTATAAATAGACAATCTGTAGTTATGTTGTTATGCAAAAGGTATAAACCCTGCCGATGTTTTGAAACAACTATGATTATTGCAAGATTAATATTTTGATGATAATGACAATGGTTGAGATAGTGACAATTAATTGGATAATGTGGAACCTGTAGACTTTGTTGCTGGTGTGGATTGCTCTCCCGGGGGCTTTTCTTCATCATAAGGCATCTGACTTGCCATGACTGTAGGGACAATGGTACATGGACATTCTGACACCCACTGAGTGCAAAGTCAATTACGGAAAAATTTAGGAGTAATAATAAAGTCAAGAGAGACAAATTACCTTAGAGATGTTTTCCGAGAGGACCCAGGTGCCGTATTTAATAAGATGCAGGCCATCCCGCTTGAAGAAACACAACCTCTCCAGAAGACATCCCAGTTGTCCACGAACCTGATGTTTTGCCCTTCACAGAAGCCTTTTACCAGGTGTTTAATGCCAGCAGACAACTGTAGTACTCATTTGATCTTCTATCCAGTAGTAAGGGGCCCAAGATAAAGATTTTGTAGCCGAGTCCTGTCCTTCGAGTACTGTAAAGTCCGCCTTGAGAATCTCAGACTGTTGGTATCTCACGCCGCTTACACCGCATGTATTACAATGGATCCCACTGTCCTATTCTTGTGCCTCTTAAAGACTGTCAGCTCTTTCTCATAACATCTCGAACATGAGTACCGGAAACAAGAAACAAAAGATTTGTGTTTAGGGCAAGAAATGTTTAGGTCTCATACGATTGAATCACCAATCACAAATATATCACCTGGGGTTGAAGGCAAAGTGGGGGAGCGGAAAGGGTTCTGGGTGGAGATGCTTGCCTGGGCAAATAGAGGTGATCTAGTCTTAAACCCCCACCTGTATAGCTGAAACAGGCCAAGTTCCTCGTCATTAAAATTGTCGCTCCGACAGCGAGGAACGGGAGTAAAACTCACTTGGCCTTGAAATTGAGTGCGTGTGAGGAGTCAATGTAACTGAAACGCACTTGCTGTGACAGTTTCAGATGTCGGGGAGGATTCTTTCAGTAGATGACTTTGCTGGTCACAAACCAAAATGTGCTCTATGCAACAAGCATGGACAGTGCAAAGAAACCTGTCATATTTGCAGCACATGTGCTTCTAAGCCTGCAGAAGGCAAGGTGCCATGATTGTATGGTTCTTATTTAAATTAAGATTTTAAGTTGTGTTGCCAATCGAAATAAAGACATTAACAGTTTCTTTACATTTTTTACAAAGTTACTGTTTATAATTAAAAATATTACTTTCTGATACATTTCTTATGAGTTCTGGGTGAGTCTTATACTACAACATCTTGGTAATAACTGGTCAAGCAGTCAAAATATTAAAATAAATGCAGTGTAAAGTAGCATTGTGACCAAGATGCAACTCAAGACCTATGGTGTTTAAAATTATAGGCCATTTTTGTCATGAATACCACAACACAGATAAAACATTGTATGACATTGTGGGTGCAAATAGTCCTTTTGTTCCAACTTTTATTATTTTTTTATTTTTCCCTTTGATTTTACAATTACAAACCTTTTAGCTGTTAATTGTTTCCCTTTCTCTTGCAATTATCATTTGATGCAAAGGGTGTGGGCCTCCAGTTCTGACTCAAAAAATTTTATTATTTTTGTTTATTCACTTACAGCCATATACCACAATTGCTTTATGGTGTTTTCAAAGGCATGCAACCCCTGTAAAGCAATTTAACACTCATTAGCTATTACTTTCTAAAAATGTCAGTAATAACCACAATTTATAATTAAGCTAAAATACATAATATTACTTCAGTACCTTGGTTAAGTTCAATTATAGTATTTATGCAATCAAGCAACATATAACATATTTTCAGCCTGATACAATTACAAATGCCCTGTGTTCACAGTCTCACAACTGAACTGTCTATTCAGTAGTTCACAAACAAATAATACAACATGGTTTGAAGATTAAATGAACCAAATATTTTTTTCCCCTTATGCCCACGCTGTGCTCCTCCATTTGTATTTGTCAGTTGAACTAGCATGCCCCCTCTCCCCTCTTCTCTCTCTTTTTAATTACACAGTGTTTCTGCCAGCTGTTTCTTAGTCAAATAAAATCTGAAACCTTTAAACTCAAAAAGTACATCAACCTTGATAGTGCCTGAGATACTATGCTGAGCAACAACGTAAATATTAAACAAGCACATAGCTCCTTTCTACTGTCATGAAGTGCTCAGGATTGGGGTAAGAATTCAATGGAGTCATTTTAGAGATTCATGAGCATTTATTTTCTTTATTTCTGCAAGTACAATTTTGAGATGCAAGTATGCCTCATCTCTCTTCGCTCTGAGGCAGACCCAGAGTCAATTCGGGAGAATTACCTGATTGGAGTTCAGTGAGTTGATTGAGCTGTGGATCTATTTGTGTGTTTGGTATGTGCATGAGTCTGTGTCCTCTTTTATAGGAGAGAGTTTTTGGAGAGGTGATTGAAGCTACGTACAGGCAACCGATGTTTCTGCTGTTGAGGAGGTGATAATGGTGTCTGGGCATGGTTGTAGCAATCCAAATAATGTAAAAGCAGGGTGGTGTTTTCTATCTTCCTATCTTTCTTCACCTCCATCTCCATCTCATATCTTATCAGTCCATCTTCTTGTTTTACTGTATTCTCATTGTCAAGTTGACAGATTATTCAGTATGACTCTGTAGGCACCTTCTGACTGCCCTTGATGGAGAGAAGGTACTTTTACCTAATAAGAAGTCCTTTGAATTACTGTTTTGAGGGAAGATAGAATCTGGGACCAGTGTGTTGAATTTGTCATTTGGTTTGAGTCCTCTGATTTACCCTGAGCAAGTTGCAAACTTGTTTTTAGATTGAAGGTGGAAGTGATCAAATTTAGTTTATTTTTATATTTTAATATTTGAGAACATCACTTCTTACTATTGTTTACCTGATAGAGAGTGGGCTATGTATTTTGCACATAATAGACAAAACCGTTTTTAATATTTTCCCATACTATTTTGTGTTTGTGTCACTTCACCTCTCCCCTAGTTTACTCGGTCATGAACTACAACATGCCCAAGGTATGATGTGTGCCAAGGACAAGGGGTCTCACACTCTCTCACACATGCACACATATACCCACACAGCCCTACTCACATGCTGTCTCTCTCCCTAAATGGCTAATCTTTTTTTAATCTGACTGAGCTGCTGATGGGTTTTCACTGCTCCATAACAATGGTTGCAAAAAATCATTATTTCCTTATAGAAATGAGGTGAAAATAAGGATGGGTTACCTGATTTATAACACACTCTTATGATGACAAACCTACAACCTGCACTGTCTATAAGCTTACCTCAAGCAATGTTAAAAATTTGTACAGGTTGTTATGGACATTACATTTCACATATATGAAATAAATATTTCCCAGTTCAAAACTGAACATAAAATGGAACCAACAAAATGATTACTGATTTAGATTTTACTCTCAAAATCACTATTAGCCTCTCATTCATTTGATCATTATTTTACTTTTGCTAACAGTTGTGGTCTGGCATGCAGTTTCAGTACTGACATTTAATGATTATCAGTGAGCTTTGGCATGTCCAATACCATCTGCTGGCTTCCAGCCTGCTGTACGCAATATTATGCAGTACACTCAAGTTGACACTCATGGAGAAAGAAAGGGGGTGGCAACAATATTATTCAAGATTACATTTAAATTATGTTTACATATTTAGTTGGCAGACGATTTACCCGGCAGTTACAAAAGGTACACCATTGACTAACATTAGGCTAAGGCCTGTTTGTTCTGCAAGTGTAGTAAGACGGGTAGCAAATGTTAATTTCACAAATGGCAAGTAACTTCTGGGTTCCTAGGCATCTGTTTTGGGAGCGTAGTGTCCTTAGGTTTGGGTATCATTTAGTGATCACCCTGCCCTGGATTGGTTCCTGCCTTGTGCCCTGGTTGGCTGGGATTGGCTCCAGCAGACCCCGTGAGCCTGTATTCGGGTTCAGCGGGTTAGAAGATGGATGGATGGATGGATGGATACTTGTGCTTTGCAAATTATTCTGTGTTTAGTTATTGCTGTTATGAAGTTGATTTTACTGTTTAATGTTCTGCTTTAAACCTAATAATCACCCACGCCTTAGTTTTCCTGCTACTGCATAGTTTCATTCTGTTTAATAAGTGCCACCCTTTGCTTTGTGTTGCTAATTGCTTTTGTGACTCACATCTGGGCCACTATGCTGTTTTACTAAGGTGGACTTAAGGTGCTGTTGCAAAGCATCAGCCCTCCTGATGGACCAACTTTTTTAAGCTGCACTTCTACCTGTTAAAGTCCACAGAGCAAGGACACCAAACAAGGAAACAGACATGCCTACTTGACCAAGGAACCATTCTTGCTTTCCTTTGAATGTCATCTTCAACGCATAAAAAATACATTCTTATTACTAAAACAATATGTTTCTGTTGCCCTTTAGAGGAGAGGGAGAAACTCAGACAACCCTCGCCACTGCATCAAGACCCCCACTTAAGATACTCTCTTCTCCTTTTGCTTGTGTAACTGCCAGTCTGTGGTCAATAAATCAGACTTTACTCCAGCTTTCATCACTAAAGAGGTCTCCCAATGGTGGCTCTGACAGAGACTTCGGTGCCTTCTTCTCCCACTCCTGCCGCTTTACGGTAGTGGTGGGCGGTATTCTTACATCTAAGGGAAATACTCCTCTGGTAATGTATGCAACTTCACTACTTCCGAATACCATGCTGTTACTGTCCCTTTACAGCTAATATGACCATTGTTGTTTTCTGGATCTTCCTTGAGAAGCTAGATTGACTACTCTGCTCTCCCAGATGACAGCAGCCCACTTTGATTGTTGGAGACCTGAAAAATCCAGCTGGATGAGCCTCTTGCTGCTGTTTCTGTGCTCTTCTTTTTCCCCCTTCATCATCACTCTGCTCCACCCAACTGAGAAGGCTGTCAATCTGTTGACCTCACTCTCTCACACAACTGCACTCTCACAAATTCAACTATCACCCCTCTACACACATCTGACCACCTTTTCATTCAGTTTCTCTAATGCTTCCCTTCTTCTCTTCGCTCCCTCCGTATTCTTCTGCTTACACCCTTTTCTCCTCTCACCCACCCATTTGTGTTCTATAGTCTCTCTGCCTCCTCTTCCTGACCACTTCTTCTCACTTGACACCAACACTGCCACAAACACTTTATGCTTGACTCTGCCCTCCCTGTCTTGACAATGTCTGTCCTCTCTTTTAGGCCTCATCCAGACCTCTGTCCCCTCAAGCATTCCCCAATCAATGGACCGAGCTCAGACAGGTGAAAGAAATGGAGAAGTCAGGCAGGCTGTTTTAAATTTCCATTCTTGCAATCTTTTTTGGACCACTAGACGTAAAAGATTTAA
>NW_024378483.1:0-1399 GCF_016835505.1 Polypterus senegalus
TGTAACAGCACCAGTGTGTATTCAAACTCAATCTGACGCTGTTCGTTTTCAAATAATATTGCATGTACGAGGGTACTATTTTAGAATAAAAACATACATTTGATTTCAGTCAGTCTGTAGCAGCCAGTGTAAATGTATGATAATTGTAAAGGTTAGCTTTTTTTTTTTTAATTCACTTTCATTCTTTAGGACGCGTTTATGCTTCAATCTGACACTGCTGGTTTCACATAAAGATGCGCTATAGCTTGAATGTTATTTACTTGGAGATGCACTATAGCTTGAATGTTATTTATGTAGTGAAGAAAGTACAGAGTCAGGTGCTCATTCAGTGCAATAGGAACCATTGCACAGAGAGGTGTGTGTACTGCAACAAGTACACGTGTCGTAAATGTAGGAAGGGGGTGTGGGAATTGTTAATATTTGAATGTGATGATTTTATATAGCGCGGAATGAAAATCAGTAGTTCTTAGCATTGCACCATGCAAGCTGTCGTATCAACTGCCAACTGTAACTTGCTTTCTTTTTTCTTCAGCTATAGTCTTGAATAAAAGTGCACTTGTTTTGTTATACTTGTACACCAACATATGTTCCTGTGATTGAGAGACACGGTCATGCTCAAAAAACACACGTGTAATGTCATGAAAAGTGCACGCAGAGCTATAGTGCGTCTTTATGTGAAAACAGCAGTATCAGATGGGGGGGGGGCAGGGGGGGTAGTGAAGGATCCTGTCCCCTGCTGGACACCACTCTTAACATCACCCATTACTGATAAGGTTCCTCACACCATAACCCTCAGCTTACTGTGTTTGAGCACCGATCTACAAACATCACCTTGAACTCCCACTTGATTAGTATGATGCCCAACCTCTCATGTGGCACCTTATCAAATGCTTTCTTAGACACCAGATAAATAATATTATCTGCTCCACTTTGATGATACCTTTTTGTCGCTTTATAATAGAATGTAGCATGTTAGTAAAAGATGACCTACCGTTTCTGAAAACAGTCTATGCTGACTGTTTTGTGAAACTCCTGTTTTATCCAGATGTTTCTCAATCTTATCATTAATAATTCCTTTCATTAATTTTCTTGTTATGCATGTTAAGCTTACTGGCCTATAGTTGCTTGGATCTGCCCGGTCACCCTTTTTATATAATGGGATGATATTTGCCATTTTCCAATCCTTCGGAATTTCCCCAGTGCACAGTAACTTCCTAAAAATATGCCTCATGGGTTTATATCTGTACTCACTAGCCTCCTTAAGAACTCTAGGCTAAATATTATGTAGTCTTGGAAATGTGTTTGATTTCAGCCTATTTAATCAGAGTAGCACTTCTCCGTCTACAATTTCCAAATCTCAGAGTACCTTCTTAGTGATCCCTGTTACCATTGGGAAGTT
>NW_024378484.1:0-24683 GCF_016835505.1 Polypterus senegalus
AGTTAATGGAAACTGTCATTCAGAGTTACACCAGACAGAGCTGGACAGGAGCTGCCAATGACATTTCCTTGCTGCAGGACCTTTTCGTTCCACTCATGTTGCTCCTGA
This sequence comes from Polypterus senegalus, assembly GCF_016835505.1. Lineage (NCBI taxonomy): Eukaryota > Metazoa > Chordata > Cladistia > Polypteriformes > Polypteridae > Polypterus > Polypterus senegalus. Next base: position 109 of record NW_024378484.1, read on the forward strand.
AACCAAGCATTATTAATAATTATATTAATAATTACAATTATATATCACTTTTTATCCAAGATGAACCCATATAATTAACATGCTGTCCTGTTTATCAATGTGTTAAAATAACCTTAAAGTACCTTACAACTGGTAACTAAATGCATATGTAAAAGGAAATTTTAATGACTATACATTTTGAAGGCTTGAAACTGTTCTCATTTAGTTGTTAAATAGTTTGACATCCTAACACAAAAGTTACTAAAATCATGTTCTTACGCATTTAACCTGTCAGCTATTTTCTGCCATGCAGCCTCACGAGCTTTGATAATACAGCTCGTGTTCCCCTTTCTAGTTATTATAGCTTTGTAGTCCTCATAGGCTTGTAATAATAATTCTTGCTCCGCCTGCGAAAAAAACGCAGCTCTTTCCTTAGTTTCCATTCTTACTTATCCAGCATCGATTAACAAGGCTGCCTTTTAATATCACGTGGACGCGCACGAGCCTCGCTTAGCTTGGGTTGAATTAGCGGAGATTAAATACACCTGAATTTTGTTCGTGGAACTCAATGAGCCTGAAGTGAACTGTTAGGGTAACTCAAGCGAGGCTATTACAAATAATCCTCGATTTTATAAGCTCGCTTCGTGGAACAGCCCTCTGGTTAATACAACATTAAACATTTGGTGGTCTCCTTCTTGCAAAGGTCAGAGCGCATTACAGCTATCCACAGATACACGTTGGAGCACTTGCATGGTTTTTTGACTTGCTCAGGCTCATACATTGGACCATAGGTGGTAATTAAGACTACTAAACCACACAACCTTACTGTATTTAACATCCATTTAGCTCATATGCCTGCAGTACATTGCTTTTCAAACCAGCTTATTAGTTTAGGGTCAGACAACTGACTTTGCCAGCAGCATTGGGATTAAATGTGGCAGCAAAAAAGCAGGGTGTACACTTGAACACACTCGCATGTGGACAATTTAGAATCCCAACAAACAAGAACATGCACGACTTTGGGATGGGAAGGAAATCTGAGCATACACTGGGAGAATGTGCAAACTTTACACAGATCATGGCTTGTGTGAAACTCCAAACTATTCTTTAAGGCCATATTAGCTAATACAACATGTTAACTGGTTTTACACAATACTTGCATCTCTAAATTGTGCTTTTCATAACTCGTTTTAAACTGAAAAAAATTATACAAAATTTCTAACGTGGCTTGGTTTTTCCATGAGTGCATGTGAAGGTAGTGCTCCCTCTTCCATAATGGGAGCCTCTTGAATCGAAACCGTCAGTACCTTAACCAGGATGAGCTTGGCAGAGGAGGACAAAACAAGTGGGTGGTAAAAAGAGCAAGTGCTTTTATTAAAATAAAAGTCTCCAATGTAGTGCTCCAAAGTGTCAAATTTGATATTTAAAAAGCTCATGTAAGGTTAGAAATCAATAGAGATCTGTTAAAAATGATGTTAAAAGAATGCAGTGCATGAAACTCGCCTAAAAAAAAAAAAAAGTCGCCTCTCCGGCTTATCCTATTCGGACCTTGCAGCCCAGAGACGTCGACCAGCCCTTCTCCCTCCTGCCAATCCACGGCGTCTGCGGACAACCATCGAGCAGTGTTCCACCCAAGACGCTGCCAATCCAGTCTGTACACCCACTTCTGCCTTCTCAAAGGCGCCTACCGGCGAGAACACCTCCACAGCATAATGGTCATTTCTACTGCCAAAGGCATTCCGCAAGAGCAACCCACAGCTGCTGCTGCTGCTGCTGCTGCTGCTGCTGCTGCTGCGATGGCCACGCACTACTTTGGGATTCTACTCCCGTCATCCTGCTTCTCTCTCTCAGCCGGCCGGCCTTTCTTTTTTTGTGCTTGTGCTCCTTTATAGGCTAGGGAGCGGTTGCACGTGAGATCGCCTGATTGCAGTCCTCGGCTGATAAAGTAATCAGACCGTTCGCACCTGCTCCACTCCCAGCACGATCGTGTTCATTATTTATTTATTGAAACGGCCACTCTTTTTGAGCCGCGGACCCGCTTTACCAGAGTGCATCCTAATTATTACAGGAAAGAAGTCCAAGACATTCTTACATTCCTCCCATACAAAAGCTTTATTGTATTGACAAGCAATAAATCTCTTAAAGTTAAGTTTATCTACCTGAAGAGATTCTTCTGTTGTGGAAAAACTGTGGGACCTGTTAATCTTAAAACAATTATTTTGGATGAGAACTACAAGTATTTAATAGTGTATCACAATCAGTGCAAAATGTCTATATATCTTAAAAAATAAATCCTACAACAATTTAAAATTCTTAGAAACAAATGTTTGTGGTATTGTAACATCTTCAGTGAAGCTGAAATAGAAATAGTCCTATACAAAGATTTAACTGATCTACAGTTCCATTCTGGAATATCAAAATATAGCATCATGTATTGTTCACCCCAAAATAAAGTGCTTTTTCATAGGAATTAATTTTAGATTAGATTAGATGGAGCTGTTATACCTGACTAGAAACAGTTTTTAAAAAATAAAATATTTCATTTGAAAGCAATTTTAGGCAAATTTAATATTAAGTAAATACACAAACGTGGAAAGCCAGAACAAGAAGAGTCTTGTTACTTTATCACACCTGAGTGGACATCACATGACAGAATTTGTTTTGTCTTGGAAATCCAAAGCTACTTGTTTTAAGTAATTTTGTGACTTTCGGGACTTTCTCTAAAAATAGTACTTGATTGTATCTAATAAAATTCACAATGTATAACTTGTGTAATATAGTAAATATATAGTAAATGCTAAGAAAAGATAGGCAGATGAAAATTTGTGGCTCCATCCGGTAGTACCCCGCTTAATGGGACAAACAACAAAAACAAATTTGCATTAAAAGAATAAATAGCGTAGATAGCACTTTCTGTTCGATTCAAGTTACGGGTACAGATTAGGCGCCATCTAGTGGAATATTAAGAATTAAGGAGAACATTTTCCCCAATCTCTCAACAGAGTGGACCCTTCTCCTATCTCTTCTTTCAAATTACGTCCTGCTTACTGACATTTAGTGGCGGTTTATAATTTGAGGCGCTGGAGCGCCCCGACGCCAAGAATGTTAAAAACTCTACTTAATATAATTAGATAATGTGAAATAATCATGAAATACATTTATTAGCACAACATGCCTGGTGTCAGCGCATGTCAACATCAATAAAAACTGGTTCTAACTTGAATTTGTTTAATTTCGTGTGAATACCACATTTCCTGAGTGAAGGAGGCGTCAGTCAAATGTATGAGATGTATGTAAGTCATTGATCATTTGGTAAACAGGTGACCAGAAGCTGCCCTTTAATTAGTTCCTTTCAATTTTTTCTGTGCACGCAGCTCTCTGTGCCCTACACACCCATGTATTGGCAGGTCTGAGTATTGTTTTAGTTTTTTCTAATCTAATGTATCATTAACAACATGTGAAATGCGGTCAAATGAACTGGATTAAATTAATGCATCTAAAGTGTTGCATTGAAAATGTAACCAGAGACATTTTTAATGTGTTAATTTCATGCATCAGAGTCCTAATACCGTTTCAAGCCAAGGTGCCCTAACTGGCGAGGATACCAAATCAACAGTTTTGATAGGGACAAGCTTTGTGGAAATAATAATTGGACAGGCCACTATTGGGCAACAGCAGTACTCTGCTGAAACTGTTAAGGGCCCTGAAGAGGTTCTTGGGACATATTGTCTCTGTAGCAACAGATGTGACCCAGAAGTACTCCTCGGAGCAGCCTTATAAGGCCTCCACTTCCTCAATCATATGAGCTTGAAACTGAGAAGCAGAGTCAAGGACTTGTCTGGCAAGAAGGAAAAAGACTGGAAAGTTGGAAAGACATAAATTACAATTTATTTTGAATGGATACTCTAGGAAGTACATTATTTTTGGCTGACAGAAGTCGTTTAATTTTACAGTTTTTAATGAAAAATAAACTCTTCCTCCATTTTTTTATATTAAACATATGGACATATACATATTGTGTTATTGTTATAGTGTTAATAAATTGGATTTTTTCTGATTTTAAGATCAAATGTGGTTGGGTTACTCTGTAAAATCTACAAGCTCCTAAAAACAGAGGAATAAGTGAAAATATTTTAGACCTCTCCTAGAATGGGCAGGTTAGCATATAAATATCTAAAATGTAATTCAAATTGAAAAGTTATTATAAGTAGCTGTCCAAGGGAAAGTGGACATTTGTATCTCATTTCCCTTACAGAGCTTGTCCTTTTACAAAGTTAATAAAGATGTGGCTACAAATTGTGACCCTTGGAACCGGGAAGCTAACACCAACACTGTTTACCTTTATTCATCAGTCTGACACAAGTTTGCAAGCATCCTGTCAAAAAGCATTATAAGAGCACCATGCAACATTCTATATCACAAAACTCTCTGCTATAGAGAGAATACCATTATGTGACCATAGAGTGGCCATTAAGGTGTCAAATACTCTGCTACAATACTTCTTTTTGGGTAAGGAAATCATGCTGGTTTCAGACATTCAGGGCCAGTGTTACTAGGTGGTACAGACCTAGCGAGGTTTGCCTGTTGCTAAGGTCTTTCTTAACCAAGTGAATATATATATAAAATAAACAGACAAAACTGTTTGAGGACATGCAAAATATTGTTTTATCCAAAATATCCATATATGTTGGACATATTTAAAAATAAAACATGATGGTCTATTGGAAAATGCTGCCATTCAAATGATTTTTTTGATCAGCCATTTTAGTCAACATTCATACAAAATAGGTTATGCTTAGTGCAGCATTACGTGCAAATGATGGGAAAGTGTCGTCAAGTAACAAGAAATTCAAAGAATAGAAGAGACAATTAGAAAATGCTATAAGGAGGCTAAAAATAGCAAAAGAATATGCGGTTCCTAACTCAAGGTTCTCCACTTAAGAGCAGCTCTACCACAAGTTCAAAATCAGTCAACTGAAGATGACTCTCAGGTAGTGACAGCATTGCCAGTAAACCCACCAAACCAACTTATCATGGCAACAACAGTTGGAGTGACTTGGGCTGAAGTTCTGAAGGATGAATGTCCTCACGAGTTATAATTCTAACGTGAATAATTTTTTTGACCCTGTACTTTGGCCAGTCAAAATAACTAACAATATCAGTACAGAAAGAATGAAATGCAAACCCTTTGCAATCAAATATGTTACAGTCAAAAAAGCAGATGGCCATCCTTTCACACCAGCTATTTATTTCTGCAAGGTGGGCTTTCACAGTTGGCCTGGACCATAGATAGTCTAATTTCAGAGCTAAACATTCCATTTTTTTTTGATACAAGTTATTTGGGGGTTTTACTTGCTTCTCCTAAGATGACACAGTTTATTTACATATGCATGTTATAAGTCTCAAGTTGATTTTGTTTTGTTTCTTTGGAAACTGAATACTCTTGAATTCACCCTTTTGTTCAGAAGTTCAATGATAGCTATATCCAGGAGAAACTGGAGAGCCAAGAGGTAACATTGGTATGCTGGCCTGTCCGGAAGTTTGGATTGTGTATTACTTCTTGCATCACAGAATCCAGCTTTTCAAGGAAGTCTTAATCACTTGCACATAGACAAATTGTTGAAAAAACTAAGAAACTATGACATATTATTGGCTCAACCTTTAAACTATGACAGCAGCGTTCATTATCTAAACAAAGACAGTCAGAATTAGGTTATCATTCTCTTAGCTACAACAGACTCAGAGAAAATGAGGCTAAATATATTGGCATTTTGTAATTACTCAGTCGAGACATTTAATTTAAAGAACAATTTTTACATGTGTTATGATATGTGACAACAATGAAAAAGCTGATGCAATGAAGAGTTTCTTTGATATTTTTCAAATGGATAGTGAAACTGAAGTCCTCAGTGAATTGTTGCTTGAATGACTAAACAAATAAGATAAAACTGAAAGTGCAAAGGACATTACTATGAAAATGAGGCAAACGTGTGTTATACACCAAGGAGTTTTAGCCAGAGTGAAACTGAAAAGTAACGTCGGCCATATTCCTCCATAACTACTGTAGAATCCTGTTGAAAATACTGCTGAATGATACATTAAAGCCAAAGTGTGCTTGTAATGCTGAATCAACTGTTAAAAATATTTGCAGAATCAGCAAACCAGAGAGTTTTCTCAAAAGCCATTCAGGGTGACACATGTTGACACTGCTGTCAAAAACAAGATTAAGAGCATGCAGCGATGCCACAAAAGCAACTGAGCAATTACAAAGTTTAGAGATGTGATGCTTGTATTTACCAAGGAGGGTACATGTAATGCTTAAACCCTTCTGAAAATTACTCAGCCATGCCCACAATATGTATCCAACAAACAAGGTTTGATTCTTGAGTGGTGGACACCAATCATTAATATCTGTTTTAACTCAGACAACATGTCCAGTCTCTGAAGTTACATTTACCTTTCTTCAAATTATCAAGAGCGGTCCATGGTCATACATCCATACATACAGTGCAATCCATCAGACAGCCATGACCCCATGACCACTTTTAAATTCCAGGGCCTCATGTATAAGCGGTGCGCGCAGAAATGTTCGCGTAAGAACTTTTCACGTTCAAATCACGATGTATAAAACTACACTTGGCGTAAAACGCGCGCATTTCCACGGTACCTCATGCTTGTCAGTCGCAAGTTCTCCGCTCGGTTTTGCAAACTGGGGCACCACATCAAAGCAATGGTACTGTTCTTGTGTGATTACTCATTATTTTCATAGCGCGCTTTATAAATAGCACGAAACTAACGCATATTGTTTATTAGTGTAATGCATCTGATTGTAATTAACTCGTAACAATATAATGGTCAGGGAACACCATAGTATTCCAAATGCCACTAACTGCTTTAGCGTTGTTACTCTCCTTCTTCTTCTTCTTCTTCTTCTTCTTCTTCTTCTTTCAGCTCCTCCCAGGAGTTGCCACAGCGGATCATCTTTTTCCATATTACTCTCACTGCACCACTAGGTATTTATATCACTGTGTCTGAGTGTGAATCACAGCAACAGCTGATCGGAAGAATGATATCGGTATCAGCTTTAAGCACACGCTGTCTCAGCCACTGCAAAACGTTTCAAAGCCATTCCTTTACGGACCTCGCGGTTCAGAAACAGTTTAATCCCAAGAACTTTAAATGCAGTCAATCAAGTGCTCCTTGTAGAACTGTTTGTACTTATAAGTACAATTACCTCACTGTAAACTTACTACGTTATAATATTACACAACCTGCGCCACTTTATAAAGGCGTATTTACATATGATGCGATATCATTTTTAAGGTGAAATGCAGCAAAATATTTTTTTTAAATTATACAGATAAAACTTTAACTTCATTTAAATAATCTATATTCTGGACTGGGAGTGTCTTTAAGGATAGAATAATTAAACATGTACTACGAAGATATTTCAATGTTCTTTAAAGCGTTTTGAAGAATCGTAGCTAAACTTACAGATGGCTTAACGTCTATTACAGAGCTGATTGTATGGCGATCGGTTACTTGGGAAAGAAAAGCACTGACTGCAGTGGCGGCTACTCAATATATATTGAATATAAAACAGAAAGATAAAATAACAACACAGCTAAAAGCATGCTGACAAATTTGGCAAAAGTTAAATGCTGGTGTCGAGCACGAGCCTAGTGTCATGCAACATACGTAGCCATCCACGTGCATGACATTGGCGGGGAAGAACCACCGATTCTTCCTCTGCCCAGTGCCACCACAAGCTTAGAGCCACCCCTGAGTACTGCTGCAATAAATTATTTCATCGAAGTGAAACATGTTTAATAACGTGCTTTAACTCCTATCATCATGAAAATGACATCACGTATACATGTCAGTATTTTAGTTATTCAGAGAGCTGTAATATCACAAATGCTAATGGACTCTGTGTCCAGTAGGAGGAAGAGCGGTTTAAGAAGCAAGTAGTGATTCACACATAGAGCACATAGAAAATCAAATACAAAACAAAGCATTTACGTGCTACTTTAATTACGATGTGATTTTGAAACTGGTTAATTAAACAGTTTTAAGATGAATTTTATGATGTTCTACTTTAATGACAAAATAAACTACGTAATTAAAGGAAATTCGAACTGAAGTGGACATTTATGCTTTTTCCCCACCGTGTGGCTTTTTCTCTGTACCCTAATAAACTTTCATATGACACTCAGACATTGGGCTTCAACTTCGCTTTCACGGAGACTTTGATATGTGACTTCTTTTTTATTTCCGGCACTGTGCGATTTTGTGGATGTGAGCTTTCATGTTTCTCCAACACGCTATGCCACTCGATCAACTTCCTTTTGTTGATTATACCACGGCTTATTTGAACAAATAGTATGTTTTCCTTTGCCTCCACTTGGTATTAGCTGAAATTCTTATGTTTCCGATGCTTTTCCCATTGTCTTTTCACAGAAGGCTGCGCTTAAGGCGATTTATATTGATTTGCATATTCAAATAAGCGTAATTCTGGGAGCATTTGGGGCGTTCATAATGCGCATGCGAGCGTTAGTTTTCCGCTGATCGGGATTTATGTAGCGAAGAACGTGGAGTTGGAGTACGCAGATTCACCATCTGGATTTTTCGTCGTAAACACATTTCAGCTTTTGTGCTTCACCATGTTATAGTGCTGGAGTTCCTAGCGGCGTTATACATGAGGCCCAGGGACTTCCTCTCCAGGTCTAGTTTTCCTCTAGGATGATGCCATCACAAATCGCTTAGTAGGTATAATACTTTCTAGATTTTGATTATTTTTCACTTCATCAAACTTCTGAGAAGTATCAGCCAACAGATTTTGTCTTCTGCTCAATAAGAGATAACAGAGTTAAAACAACAAAAAAAAGAGTCATTATAGTTATCTGGTATTTAGCTTTTAATTTAGTAAATGCTCATTGAGCTTCTGTTACCCAAACATGTTTCTTTTCAGTCATCTTAAAGTTGTAATAGTAGTGATCAAGAAACTATATTTTTAATGAATCTCTAATAGTAATTGAAAAGTTTGCGAGTCACTGAACCTGCTAAAAAAGATGTGGGTATTTTTCAGTCTTTCACATTTACCTTAACCATTTGCAAACTTGTCAGGGAAATTTGATATCAAACAAAGATTACTTAGGAAAATTCACATTTGTCTAATTTCACAAATACTCAAACATGGGTAAGGACTACACACATATTTTAAATGGCTTTCTATTTTGGGAGAGTAGTATATTGTCTTAAGTTTACTATCCCAAAGAATCCAAAAATGTCAGTAATTTTGAAAAATCCTAAAACTGACGAGGGACATAGAAGTCCAAGTACAGTATACAATATACAACTCAAGTCCTGCGGTGGGCTGGCGCCCTGCCCGGGGTTTGTTCCTGCCTTGTGCCCTGTGCTGGCTGGGATTGGCTCTAGCAGACCCCCGTGACCCTGTGTTAGGATATAGCGGGTTGGAAAATGACTGACTGACTGACTGACAACTCAAGTCTCCTGCATCTGTAAAGCAGCATACTAATTCTTTTGAAATTGATATAATAATTATGTTCTGAGATTTTTCAGGTAAAGAAGACAGAGTTTCAAAATAAGGTTATTATACCTGTAGTCAATAACCATGGTGCCAGAGAGTGAAGACAAGGTACACAGTATTTTGATGCAGGTAAGGGTTTCACTATACTTTGTTCATGTGACAATAATGAGCCAATAGATCTGTAATGAAAGACTGAATATAAACCTAATCCAGACTTAACTGCATACTCCTTCCTAAACAGCTTAATGTTTTCTATGCCTGCTTTGATTACAATAACAAGCAGTCAGCCATTTGATTACCTGTAGCACTCCATGATTCCTTGCTTCTTTCTATAAATGAATAAGTAGGACTTTTATCCCAAGCTATCTTTTCACATCGACGGGTTTAAAATTGCCTGAGTTGATTAGTGAAACCACCAATCTGGCAACTGTGAGTTCCCAAATCCAGTCCTAGATGAATTAGATGTACATGTCTTCCCTTGGGTTACTCTATCAATTCTGCTTGGCTTCAACCCTAGCTGTTGGCTTTGCAATTACCCCCTCAGTGGATGCAATTCTGAGCTACGACCAACATGGTCTCCAGTCAGTGTCAGGTTTTCACTTCATTGCTTCCTGCTCCTCTTCCCGCATCACTACCTGAATACTTTATTAAATTTGCAAGACGAGGCTTTAAGGCTTTCTCAGCTATTCAAAAGTATATAAATAATGTATGCTGGATCTCTAGTCATCACTTTCTTTACTTCAATGGTTGTGTTTTCCCCTATGTTTTTGTTTGTTATTCTTTATTCTTGCTTTGTTTAAAAACTGATCAGAAAAATAGTTTAAATGTATTGCCATATGTGAGGCCAATAACAAAACCTATACATTAAATACTTAATCAAACAATATATATATTTTCTCATTTTAAGACACAGAATAATACAATACATTCATAAGCACAAGGATTATAAAAACATGATAAATGCATATATTTTCAGTCTCGTCAGACTACTGTATACAGCTTTGGCTTGACAAACTGGGTCTCAGTTTCTGTCCACAAAGACAAGAGAATTTCACATTTTCTGCTCTCCATGGACAGTGTGGCTCACAGCTTGCTAATCTGATATAACATTTTAGAAAGTTACTTTGGAGAATTACATAGAGTGCCCCAGAAATGGTTCCATAGTTCTCTAAGATTGCCTAGAGACTTTCAGTGAGGGTGTTCAATTCCCAATTCTCCAGCTTCTCTTTGCTTCTCCTCATTCTCTTTCTTCTAAATTTGAGATAGGTGCATATGTTTTAAAAGAAGGTTGACCTTCCTCCTGATTAGACTGAGTTACTTCCACCTACAAAAATCAGTGTATTCTCATAGGTGAGTTCTTCTGTTCATCTTAGTTTTCTTTCTTGAATTAAGGTCTTTGTCCTTGCTTGAGTGCATTTTTGCTTTCTGGCTGAAGAGATCTTCAGAGGGTCTTCTGAAGGGATGTCCATGTATCTCTGATTTACAGCTTTGTTATCAGATGAAGTCCAAACAGATCCTGGTACAAGCTGGAGTTCAGTCACTTAGATTTGGAATGCAAGTGGGGGAAGGCATAGCTGGATGTCTGCATCCCTGTTAAATCTGCTTTCTTAACAGTCTTGGTGTGCTATGAAAGCCTAGTAGAATTTGCAATGCCACTTTGTCCTACAATAGTAAGGTGTTTGCTGCTTTACACCATGTGATAAGTGGTCCGTAGCGTTGGGCAGGTTTTAAATAAATAATCAAGAGTGTGCAGAATAAGTGCAGGTTTTTGCATGGCAGAGCAGCTCCAGGGTTGATTGTGGTGCTTGGTTGTGCAAGCGCTGTAAATGCAGGTGGTTCAGTCAGGTGCAGCGTTCACACCTTGGACTGGAAGGAGGGTCTCATTTGCACCGACAGGAGTCTGCATGGAGAGGGTAATGAGGGAAAGACAGAAAATAGACAGAAACAGTAATAGAAATACAGTACAAAGAAAGAACAGAAAGAGCAAGACAGAAGTTATAAAGGAACTGAAAGTAAAAGTTGTGGCAGGACTGGGAAGGAGGTGTGGAGGAAAGGAGGCAGGGTGGCTGGGAGGAGAGCCCATAGGGTCGATACTTTGGGACTGAAGAGGGTCCTCCAGTTGAGCATTTATTGGGGTAGCTGGGTGAGCCAATGTTTAGAGGGCTCCTGTATAAGACCAAGGAGTGGCAGCAGGAAATGAAGGAGCATGGCAAAGCATGGTGCCCTGCTGGGAGCCTATGAGAGTCGCAGGGACCCAAGCCTGAGAGGAAAAGTTGGCTGTGGCCGTCGGATGGGCACCTCCTCTGCTGCAAGATCTCGTGAGAGTAAGCAGAGGAAATGTCAGATTCAGTTTAGAAGGATGCAAAAAGCTAACAAATTTTTATGGGACACTTTCCGACTGTGATTTTAAACTAATTTTAATGTTTTAACTTCATGTTCACCCAGTTTTATTGGATTATGTATTTATTAGAACAACATCTTGAGATGCATTGTACTTTTGAACACTGTTTTTTGGATTGATTTTATTAAAGCATTTGTCACCTTTACACCTAACCCTCGCTGTAAGTGTGTCTCCTCATTTGCCTGGCTTATCTTGATTCATGACTATTGCCGGTTTGGGTTTCAAAGCGGCTCCTGGACACAACTGGGAGAATGGAGCTAACCCGGGCTGTCATACACCATTATAAAATGCCCTTTATTCTGCAATTTCAGTGCTTAAATGAAGACAAACATTGATCTCATTGCTTTTGTAAAAATCTGCCTCTCTCCCAGCACATTATACTTAAACATGAATATAATAATGAAACCTGTTGGAAATGTAGTGTGTACTCTTTCTGTTTCAAGGGTTACTCTAATAGTGTTTTCAAGAATTATGGTGAAGAATCACAACATAAATATAAGTTTAATTTTCCATACTGTCTTTAATCCGAATAATTCTTAGGCTCTTCATAAGTGCTCTATTTTGAAAATCCTTAAGTTTATCCTGTAAAAGCAGTTAGTGTTTCTCATGTTTTAACTTTATTCTTTTCCTCAATTACCATTTACTCTTTTTTAGAAAAACGTTAACATGTTTTTATGTCTTCCTGTTGGTTACTAATTCCTTTCTTTTTAAGCTCAATTTTCTTCTCTATGTGTGCTATAATATTGTATAGTCCCAGGGAATCACACCTAATATGCAGTACTCTTTCTAGACAATCATTCAGTGATATTCAGTTCTGTATCATGTATCGTTCTAAATTCTATATACTGTATAATCTTTGTATCATGTTGCTGTTATAAACTATGTTCTGTTGTGGTCAAAAATTAAGTAATAAACAAATTGTATTGGTGATGTGCAGTGGTGGTACAGAAGCTTGCTAGAGAGGATTGGTACATGTTGCTTGGGCCTTTTCTTCTATTATAACTTTGGTTTCACCGAGGTCTTATTAATGAACAGCTCTACTTTCACAGGATTAATCTACGCTATGACTGGTCAAGCTGAGCTTCTGCTCTTTTGGTATAGGCTAATCTTGTAGGCTCCTTTTTAGGAATTATATTAATATGCTATAATGCACAGTTGACTGAGCTGACTCACTCACTCACTCATTCATCAACAAAATCACTATTTCCTGTTTAGTTAAAAAGCTGAAATTTGACAGGATGGTACATCTGGGGCAGTAGGTATCCATTAAGAAAAAACATTTAAAATTCAGTATATCAGTGTTTATCTTTTGGAATTTGGCACACTGTATTAGAGGTATTCCCCACCAGTAGAAAAACTAAATACCAAAATCTTACAAAAACACTCTGACTAATTTAATAGAAATTTAGTGACGTTACAGAAAAATCTATTTAAGATACCCTGTATTTTTCATTCAGTTAAGCTTCCAGTTGAATCTGCCAGACAGCAGCCACAGTCGCATAATGAGGACAGACATGTAAATAAGTAGAGGTGTTAAGGAAAACAGACAGGATGATATGTGGTGTGGCATCGAAGTGGAAGAAGTAAGGTTCATTGCAGCTAAAGTAAGATGTGGTTACACACGAGAGGTGCACTATACCTGACTCCAGCTGCCAGGAAGGAAAGACAAATACAGGAAGAGTTGGATTCCTGTGCCAAAACAAGCTGTGCTATTGTAGCTCTGAAGAGACATGGGATGGGCACTGTATCAGAGACACATGTATAACATCAAGTGGGACCCAGGCCCCCCCTCGATTTATTATACTCTAAACTGAAAGTGTGGACTCCACTTGCCCTGGTCTTACACACATGGAACATAATCGTCAAAACCACCAAGTATGGGTATAATATGTACAATTTTGCTTGGGGCAGGTGTAGTCAATTACTGTCCTGCAGGTCTGCAGTGGTTACAGGTTTTCAATTTAACAAATTTCTTAATTAGAACCTGTTTATTTACTAATGAAGAAATAGTTTTTTTTGCTTAGTTTTAGTTAACTTGCTTGTTACAATTCATAACCCTTAATTGCCTATTTTAGTTTTAAAGAACTGTATTTAGATTTTAATTATTGCCTTTTAACCAGTCATTATATAATAATGAGGTGCAAAAGGAACCACCACCTGTCAGCTAGTGCACTTTCATTTAAACCTATGTACATGCATGGTGGCGCATCTGTTGTCATAAGAATGACTCAAGACTATTGCAAAGGGTTGGTCAGTCACTTCGTATAATAAGCTCTGGCTGCAAAAGTTTGAATTGAAGCAAGTTTCTTACAAGACTGAGTCAAAACAGCACTGAACATGTGGAGGTAAGATGGGGCTTTAAAGACCAGTGGAAGAGGTGATGTCATTTATGCGAACTGGAGTTCATCATCACAAGCACCAAGACCAGAAGTGGCGTCATCACAAGCTCCGTAACCAGAAGTGACATCATTATGTCTGTCAGAACCGGAAGTGACATCATCGGGTCACCAGAAGAAATGCGTCATCAGAGGTGCGGAACCCGGAGGATTTCCAGAAATGGTCGGAAAGGAGCTGAGCAAGACAGTCAGCACACTGCACCGCCCCCTGGTCTGATGTAGAATTACAATTACTCAAGACTTTTAGCTGCCTCCTATTCACACGTGTGTGACACTGTATTAATAAAATGTTTTGAAATAAATTAGAGCAAAAGGAAGGAAAACAAAACATATAGATAATGGTCTCATAATACAAAAATATACAATATATGTCATGGAACAATGAAAGCACCAACAAGCCATATAATTAAATATCAAGTTTCATTATCTGTGAAGCCTTGCCTCTAATTAGGAAACTGGTTGGAACAAAACCTGCAGCCATTGCAAACCACCAGGGCCTCATGTATAACGCCATCGTAGGATTCACTCATAACATGGTGTAAGCTACAAAGCGAAATGTGCTTACGCACAGAAAAATCCAGATGCAGGAATCTGTGTACTCCAGCTTCCATGTTCTTCCGCTATATAAATCCGGTCAGTGTGAAAAGTAACGCAAGCTGTCGCTAGTCTCTCCAATTTCTCCCAGAATTACGCCTCTTTGAATATGCAAATCAATATAAATAGCCCTTAAGTTTAGCTTTCTGTGAAAAGACAATGGGAAAAGCCGGGGAAAATATCAGAATTTCAGCGAATACCAAGTAGAGGCAAAGGAAAAACCACCAAAGGCGAGTTATAGCCCACTGTCTGAGTGTCATATGAAAGCTTATTAGGGTACAGAGAAAAAAGGCACACAGTGGGGAAAAAGCACAAATGTCAACTTCAATCTCAAAATTTCCACTTGAATCACATAGTTTATTTTGTCATTAAAATAGAACATCATAAACTTCATCTTAAAATCGTTCAATTAACCAGTTTCTCAAATCACATCGTAATTAAAGTATAGCACGTTAGAATTAGAATTAGAATTATTAGAATTAGAACAATCTAGACGAGAACAGGCCATTCAGCCCAACAAAGCTCGCCAGTCCTATCCACTTGCTTCCTCCAAGAAAACATCAAGTCGAGTTTTGAAAGTCCCTAACGTCTTACTGTCTACCACACTACTTGGTAACTTATTCCAAGTGTCTATCGTTCTTTGTGTAAAGAAAAACTTCCTAATGTTTGTGCAAATTTACCCTTAACAAGTTTCCAACTGTGTCCCCGTGTTCTTGATGAGCTCATTTTAAAATACAAGTCTCGATCCACTGTACTAATTCCCTTCATAATTTTAAACACTTCAATCATGTCACCTCTTAATCTTCTTTTGCTTAAACTGTAAAGGCCCAGCTCTTTTAATCTTTCCTCATAATTCAACCCCTGTAGACCTGGAATCAGCCTAGTCGCTCTTCTCTGGACCTTTTCTAGTGCTGCGATGTCCTTTTTGTAGCCTGGAGACCAAAACTGCACACAGTACTCAAGATGAGGCCTCACCAGTGCATTATAAAGGTTGAGCATAACCTCCTTGGACTTGTACTCCACAGATCGTGCTATATAACCTAACATTCTGTTAGCCTTCTTAATGGCTTCTGAACACTGTCTGGAAGTTGATAGCTTGGAGTCCACTATGACTCCTAAATCCTTCTCATAAGGTGTACTCTCGATTTTTCGACGCCCATTGTGTATTCAAACCTAATATTTTTACTTCCTATGTGTAATACTTTACATTTACTGACATTAAATTTCATCTGCCACAAATCTGCCCAAGCCTGTATGCTATCCAAGTCCTTCTGTAATGATATAACGGATTCCAAATTATCTGCTAATCCACCTATCTTGGTATCATCTGCAAACTTAACCAGCTTGTTACTTATATTCCTATCTAAATCATTTATATATATTAAAAATAGCAGCGCCCTAGCACTGACCCCTTGGAACACCACTCATAACATCGGCCAGTTCTGATGAGGTTCCTCGCACCATCACCCTCTGCTTCCTGTGTCTGAGCCAATTCTGCACCCATCTAAAAACATCACCCTGAATTCCACTTCTTTAACTTGATGCCCAACCTCTCATGTGGCACCTTATCAAATGCTTTCTGAAAGTCCAGATAAATAATATCATAAGCTCCACTTTGATCGTATCCTTTTGTTGCCTCCTCATAGAATTCCAACATGTTAGTAAAACACGACCTCCCCCTTCTGAACCCATGCTGACTGTTCAGAATAACTCCTGTCCTTGTCATGTGTTGCTCAATCTTATCCTTAATAATTCCTTCCATTAATTTTCCTGTGATGCTTGTTAAGCTTACTGGCCTATAGTTGCTTGGATCTGCCCTGTCACCCTTTTTATATAATGGGATGATATTTGCCATTTTCCAGTCCTTTGGAATCTCTCAGTGCACAGTGACTTCCTAAAAATATGTGTCAAGGGTTTATATATGTACTCACTAGCCTCCTTAAGAACACGAGGATAAATATTATCTGGGCCTGGTGATTTGTTTGATTTATCTTATTTAATCTGAGCAGCACTTCTCCCTCTACAATTTCCAAATCCCTCAGTACCTCCTTAGTAGTTGGTTTACCTCTGGCAGGTTATCCACTTGCTCACTTGTGAAACACCTCAGAAAAATGTAAGTTTAGGGCATCTGCTATTTCATCGTCTGTATCTTTTAATTCCCCTTTACTATTCCTGATGAACTTGACCTCCTCCTTAACTGTTCTTTTACTACTAAAATACTGAAAGAATCTCTTGGGGTCTTCTTCCTTATCTGCTATATTCCTCTCCAACTGTCTTTTTAGCCTCCTGATATCCTTCTTAATGGTTGCCCTCATTTTCTCATACGCCTACGGTTCTCTTTGCAGTCATTAGTCTTATATGCCTTATACAGCAGTTTTTCCTTTGCAACTTCTTTTTAAATCTTTATTAATCCATGTGGAGATTTTTTAGTTTCCTATTACTTCCAAATTTAGGTATGTATCTGTCCTGCATTACATGTAAAACATTTTTAAACCTGTTCCACAGCTCCTCGACTGTCTCCACATTTAAAAGCTTATCCCAGTCTATCCTACTTAGACTTTGTCGCATCTGCTCAAAATTAGCCCTACTAAAGTTCAACTTAACAATTTTAGTCTTTGCATCTGTACTCTTACAAAATACTGAGAATTGTATTACATTATGGTCACTTGACCCTAGTGGTTCAATCACCTCTACACCTCAATTCTATCCTGATTATTACAGAATACTAAATCCAGATAGGCTTCACCCCTTGTTGGTGCTTTAACATGCTGTGTTAAAAAACAGTCGCCGATTACTTCTAAAACTCCTGCTCTTGTGCTCCTCCATCTGTAAGGTTATCCCAGTTAATATTTGGATAATTAAAGTCACCCATGACTATAATATCCCCCTGTAAACTTGCCTTTTGATATTACTAAAAAGATGTGTGTTGAAATTACTGTCTGAATTGGGTGGTCTATAACACACTCCTAAAATGAGACCTTTTCCCTAATATTTTCCAGGCGAAGCCACATGTCCCTCACTAAGATGGGGCTCATCATCCAACTGAAGATGACTTACATTTAATTCCTGTTTGGCATAAACAGCAACCCCACCTCCTTTTCTGTTCTGTCTATCCTTCCTAAAAAATGTGTATCCCTCTATGTTACACTCATCCCCATCTTTGTTATTTAGCCAGGTTTCCGTTATTGCTATAATATCATAATTGTGCTCTGCTACATACAACTCCAACTCACTTACCTTATTTTGATACTTCTAGCATTAAGGCAAGCTATTTTTAATGTGTTAATCCTTCTATCTTTACGTGTTTGCTTAAAATTTACATTACTATGCATTTTATTTCTACACCATTGTTTGTTCTTCCATGTATAGATCTAAATCTGGCCTGTCCTAAACTTTCCTAGTTTAAACAATCCTCGACTAGCCTACACAGACGCCTCCCCAATACATTGGTGCCCCTCCGGTTCAGATGTAACCAGTCACGGCGGAACAGGTCCCGTCTGTTCCAAAAGGAGTCCCAATGCCCCATAAACCTATACCCTTCTACCCTGCACCAAGATTTGAGCCACGCGTTAAGCCTTCTAATCTCCTCAATCTTACCTGGACTGGGCTGGCACAGGCAGAACTTGGAGAAGACTACCTTGTCAGTTCTGCTCCTCAGCTTGGTACCTAACTCTTTGAATTTGGATCGCAGAACTGACAGACTACCCTTATGTATGTCATTTGTTCCAACGTGGACAATGACAACTGGATCCACCCCCGCTCTGGCCAAGAGCCTATCCACCCTTCCAGGGAGGTCTCCCACCTGTGCTCCCGGAAGGCAACACACCGTACGAGACTCTCTCTCTCTGGAGCACACCTGCGCTTCAATCCCCTAATGATTGAGTCCCCAACTATCACTACCTCTCTCTTTTTGGGAACTGGTTTTGAGGTAGCCCGTTGGGGCTCCTCAACCCTGCCTACCACCTCAGAATTATCAGAGTCACCGTCCAGCTCCGCCAGGACATGATAACAGTTAGACACTTCTAATTCTGGGGTTGATGCCCCCGGACAGTGTGCACCCTTTACCTTACGCCTTGCGACCGTGACCCACCTATTCCTACCTGTCTGGTCTGGAATCTCCTCCAGCGCCACCTTAGGGGTGCACACTATCTCTCTAAAGGACACCTGGGCCAAGTCCGCCAATTCTCTATTACAACGCAGGTCAGCCAACTCCTCCTCCAGTTCAGCGACCCTGAGCTCGTTAAATGCTTTGTTTTGTATGTGATCTTCTATGTGCTCTATGTGTGTGAATCACTACTTGCTTCTTAAACTGGCTCTCTTCCTCCGACAGGACACAGAATCCATTACATTCATGATATTACAGCTCTCTGAATAACTAAAATACTGAGATGCATACGTAATATCATTTTCATGATGATAGGAGTTAAAGCGCGTTATTAAACATGTGTTTCACAGTGCAGTGATTGTGCGCGACCTTCGATGAATTATTTATTGCAGCAGTACTCATGGGCAGCTCTAGGCTTGTGGCGGCCCTAGGCAGAGAAAGAATCTGTGGCCCCTTCGCCCGCCAAAGTCAATATGGTATCTTATACACGGTGGATGGCCACGTCCGTTAGCTGGACACTGCATACGCCTCGTGCTCATGACACAAGTGTTTAACTTTGTCCGAAATTTGCGCTGTGTATTTAGCTGTGTCATTATATTCTCTTTCTGTTTTATATTCAAAATATATTGCGTAGCCACCCTGCAGTCCTTGCTTTTCTTTCTCCAAGTAACCGATCACCACACAATCAGCTCTGTAATAGACGTTAAGCCATCTGTAAGCTTAGAGCGCCGATTCTTCAAAACATTTAAGGAACATTGAAATATCTTCGTATGTACATGTTTAATTATTCTATCCTTCACGCCAGTCCCAGTGAAGAATATAGATTATTTAAATGAAGTTAAAGTTTTATCTGTATAATATAATGAACATATTTTGCTGCATTTCATCTTAAAAATGATATCGTCATCATATGTAAATATGCGCTTTATAAAGTGGCGCAGGTTGTGTAATATTATAACTGTAGTGCAAATTTACAGTGAGGTAATTGTACTTATAAGTACAAACAGTTCTACAAGGAGCAATTGATTAAGTGCGTTTAAAGTTCTTGGGATGAAACTGTTTCTGAACCACGGTCCATACAAAAAGGCTTTGAAACGTTTTGCTGTGGCTGAGACAGTGTGTGCTTGATACTGTTGTCGCAGTAGAGGTTCTGATCCACCTCTTGAACCCTCAGGTACCACTCCAAACACCAAGTAAAAGTCAAGACTCTTACACCCTCCACTCCACATTACTCATAAATAACAATACTCCAATAATACACTCAATCCTCCTCTCCTGACACTTAGCCACCCTTCCTCCCAGCGCAGCTTGCCGTTTGGGAGCTCCCACAGTCCTTTATACTCCCTGACCCAGAGGTGTTCTGCCCAACAGTCCACAAGTCCTTATTCCTTCGGGTCAGGGTAAATAGTCCTTATCTTTACCCCGGAAGTATGCCGTTTCTTCCTGTCACGGGATTATAACGCATTTCCGGGTTATAGGGCATATATGAGTCCACGGGCCTCCCGACAGCGACTCCCAGTGGTCCCCAAGGTATCCAGCAGGGCTGTACATAAAAACTACATAGTCCATGAGGCCCTGCTGGAATTCGGGGCCGTCCATGCTGTCGGGAGCACTGCTCCTGGCGGCCTGGGGGTGAGGGCCGGAATATGAAGCCGGCAATCCACCACACTGTATACTGATAACTCTCTTTCCGATTAGCTGCTGCTGTGATTCCCCACTCAGATACAGTGATATAAATACTCCGAGTGGTGCAGTGAAAGTAATATGGAAAAAAGATCCGCTGTGGCAACTCCTACGGAGCAGCTGAAAGAAGAAGAAGGTGCAGTTAGAGTAACAACGCTAAAGCAGTTATGGTATTTGGAATACTATGGCTATTCCCTGGACCATTATATTGTTACAGGTTAATTACAATCAGATGCATTACACTAATAAACAATAGTTTCATTGTATTTTTAAAGCCGCATCAGGAAAATAAGGAGTAACCACACAGGAACAGAAGCATTGCTTTGACACTGGGTGCCACCAGTCTGCAAAACCGAGCGGGGAACTTGTGTACGATAATGTATGAGGTACCGTGGAAAAGTGCGTGGCTTTACACCAAGTGTAGGTTTTATACATCGCAATTTGAATGTGGGAAAGTTCCTACGCAACATTTCTGTGCGTACGCACCTTTTATACAGGAGGCCCCAGGACCGTAACTGAATATCCCTGGGTCTAGAGTACCAAAAATGCTAGTGCCTACACTGGCTGTACATGTAGTTAACAATATTATTTATTTTCTTTAAAGTGCTGTTTGCCACTTAATTCTTTCTTCACAGTACATACACCAGATACATAACACTTACACCGTGTACTAAACCTATACATTAGATGTTGTGTTAATAAATAGTCAAAAAACTGTATTCACTTTGCCAGTATTTTCTTCCTCATATTGCGACAATAAACACAATGTATGTTGATATTTTGTCTTATACATGATTTACAAATATTTAATGACTACAAAATGGCTGCAAAAATAGAGACGGTTAACATTTGTGTTTTATGTGTAAACCTCCTGCTGAGCAGCAATTAGGTGTGGATAATACTACAACTCTCACTGTAGTGTAATGTTTTACTGAAAAGTATAATGAAACATATTATTCTCTTCATAACATAGAAAAATCTGTTAATTATCATTTTACAGACAGGTTCCATTAAACACAGATTTATATTCCATTGTTTTTTTTACATGTAATTTCATTTTCCAAACTACTTAATCCAATTCCTGGCCTCCTGGCTCATGGAAGGGCATGTGCTGGGTTGCATTTCAGTATGCTGTTTATGCCTTTTAGTATATAATATAAGCAGTTAAACATTTAACTCATTTTATGGGCTGCCTAAATGTGCTTTTTGTGATAAGTTAAAGCAGCGTTTCTCAACCTTTAAGTATTTGCGACCGAGTTTTCATAACAGTTTTAATCGCGCCCCTCCTAACATTTTTTTGAAATGTAGATGCATATTTTATTATACCTACTTAACTTTTATCGACATTTATCTAACTCTATATTTATTGTTCTAGTATCAGAATGTAGTTTAAATTAATTTGTTTTGGTTCCAACAGATATTTTTTTCATATTTCTGATTCTTGATTTCTTTTTTCACATCTTTGTGCCCCCCTAGGGTGCCCCGCCCCACAAGTTAAGAACCACTGAGTTAAAGTAAAACATGATTCAGTGTTTAGACTTTATTGTTTGTCTAGGGCTATGGCAAAAAAACTTTAAGCTTGAACATACAACTGACAAGAAACATGAAAAAAAATTCAAGAGTGGATGACATAATCAAATGAAAAATGTTAACATATAATAATAATTCATTTTTGAAACTTGGTTTATCCTGAGCAAGGTTGTGGGGAAGCTGGAAACTAAACCAGCAAGTATAGGGTACAAGGCAACTAAACATTAATACTAAATTCCCATTATTCAATTTATATATTTTAATTCTTTATTTCACCTTATTCAATTTATTGTATTAGGAATTTGTTGGTTTTCGATACTCCTTTGGGTTAGAGCAAAGGGTCAGCCATTGTACAGCACCCCTGAAGCAATTGCAGGTTAAGGGCCTTGCTCAAGGGGCCAACAAAGTAGGATCTCTTTTGGCAATAACAGGGATTTGAACCGGCAACCTTCCAGATACCAGCAAAGATCCTTAGCCTCAGAGCCACCACTCCATCCTATTACCTATTTGAATTCAAAAGGGTATAGTTTCTTATAGAATTGTGTCTCACATTGATTATCAACAAAATCCAAAGTCAGTCACCAGTAAAAGAAAGAAGTGCTCTACAGATCTACAACAGGAATGTTTTACTCAGGCTAACATATTCAAGAGTAAGAAACTCTTAATATTAGCCCCTGCTACAAACAACTACAAATGTTGTATACAAAAACGTACTTAGTGAATTACATAGTACTTCTGATATACCTGAC
Source organism: Polypterus senegalus (assembly GCF_016835505.1). Lineage (NCBI taxonomy): Eukaryota > Metazoa > Chordata > Cladistia > Polypteriformes > Polypteridae > Polypterus > Polypterus senegalus. Next base: position 23,096 of record NW_024378484.1, read on the forward strand.
TAACCAACAGCACTATAACTGAGGCCAAATGTTTTAGGAAATTTCCCAGGCAAAGCTGGGTAACAGAGCTAGTGTTCTATAAAATAAGCAGCCTTTCTAGACATACTAAAATGTAGAATGTTTAAAACAAAAGAGACAAAATTAAAATAAATTAATGTTAGTTAGAGATAGCTTGTTTCAGGCTCCTATGCTTCGCCTCCAGATAAGATTAATTAATCCCTAAGGGGAAATTGTCTTTTCACATTATTTTTGGGGGTTAAAATGCAGGGTCAGGTATTGTATAGCACCCATGGAGCAATTTTCAGCCTTGCTCAATGGCCCAATAGAGTAGGATCCCTTCTGGCAGTAATATGATTTGAACCAGCAACCTTCCAGATACAAGTGCACATCCTTAATTTCAGAGCCACCACTCTATAGGTGTACTTTGCATTTTGGCCATAAAACTGTAAAAGCCCACTGAACAAACAAATTAATTACCTGAAAAACTTAATGTGTCATGAGAACTGTTCCATGAAAAAAATGTGACATATGTTAACTGACATGCATTCTAAATGGATAGTTTCTTTCATTTTTTAATGTTGATGTGAGGAATACCTCAAAATACTCACATGGACTTAACAATTAAAATGTTACTAGAATACACTGGAACAACAAGTGCACTATGTGCATTTCAATAGTTTCCTGATACAAATAACTAAATGAAATGCAATAATAATGTGTGATGTAGTGGTTAAGGCTTTGGACTACAAACCCTTGAGGTGGTGGGTACAAATCCTGCTACTGACACTGTGTGGGCATGAGTAAAGTCACTTCACATGCCTGTGCTCCAACTGGAAAAGCAAAAGCAATGTAACCAACTGTACCTCTAAAGTTGTGAGCTGCCTTGGATAAAGATTTCAGCCATAAAAGGAATTATTAAGAAAGGAATTAATTACTAAAAAATAACAAATGCTCTTCATTTGCAAGTTACATTATGAAATTGACCTCCCTAAAGTCAATTAGCTTTAGCTACAGATGTGATTAAGTATTACTGCCACAAGGTACTTTAAATAGTAAACAAGTTTAATTATATTGCAATGATCCAAACAAGGACGCAGGGGAATTATGGGGTTGCTGTGCTTGCAGAGGTGCAGTGCAATGTGCTGATGGGACACCTCAGTGGGAGGTGGAGGAGTGTGTAGTGGCATATGTGGGAACGAGAGAAAAAAGAGCAGTGTGAGTCAGGAGGGCCGGACCACTGGGAGAAGACATGCAGTGTAAAAAGTGAAGGCGCACCCACAGCTAAAACAGCGGGGTTTAACTGGAAGCAAAATAAAACTTCATCTGTTTCAAACTGAACCGCATGCTAGTGTTTTCCTCTAACTGATTATGGGTGTTACAGTGGTATTAGAGGTGTGATGAGATTTTGAAAACCTCTCAAGAGAGTGGCTCAGGTAATCTCCACCAGCAACAGTTTAAGGAATGTGTAGAGTACGGGCTGTTTGCCATCTCCCGAGAACATATTAGGCCACACCCATCTAGTACGCCATACATTGACAAATGAGATGCCCATCCAATCAACAGTGCCGACCATTCCTTGGGCAGAAAG
>NW_024378485.1:0-9048 GCF_016835505.1 Polypterus senegalus
TTTTTTTTTTTCTTGTTAATCATTTTTTTTTGGGGGAAAAATTTTTCCCGGTTTTCCTTTTTTGGAGTTTGGGGGAGTGAGTTCTTGTGCTTTCTGCTGGGCTTTTCTGGGGAACCTTCGGGATTTGAACCATTTTGTTGTTTTTGGACTTTGCCTCTAAATATCTTTTTTGGGACTTTTTGCTTTGGGTTATCTTTGGTTTTGGTAATTCCTTTTTTGCCTTTTGGCTTCAGACTTTTTGTGAAAATAAAACCTTTTAATTGAATTTAAAAAAGTTCTCATTGCCCTTATACCTATCCGGGGTCGGGCCCCCCCCAAAAATGGCCCTTTTTTGGAAAGTGTTTTTGGCACGGACTTGTCATAACAACAGTACACCTTTAAAGGGACATTGAAAAGCCTCGCCTAGACAATGCTGGGTGGCTGTGGGACAAAGTCTGATTTCCTTAAAGGGGAACTAGAACATGCATGGAGACCAGAATGCCGTTTACAGACTTCAAGTAAAACCCCTAAAAAGGGGGGGAGGATCTGCCGGATGTGGGAATACAAAGCTTGTGGGTTTTTAAAGAAGCTCAAAGCTCCCAAAAGCGTTTTCATTTAAAAATAAATAGAAATATTTCTAAGAAACATGTTTCCTTTTGCCATTTTGTTTTTAGTGAGCGTGGGAAAAAAAATGAAATGTACTTTTAAAAAAAAAAACCTAAAGTGCCAAGGGTAAAGGGGGGTCTAAGTTTTGAGCCCCTTTATACTCATAGCCACTTTGGCTTCTCCCCTAATGGGTGTCAACTGAGTTATAATTTATCATCATTTTTTGCTCTTTTTGTCATATATATGTGACTTTTACTTTGATATACTCTTTAATTAGGTTGTCATATCAATTCCATTGTTTTTATAATAACAATCAAGATATCCATCTATCTCTGCATCTGTTCTGCAAAGCTATGGCGGTGGGTTTCTTTTTTTCCACAAGTCCCCCGGGCAGGAAGCCAGGGGTTGAAAGCCGAAAAAGCGAGGCCATAGCAAAGGGTTTATTTATGATAATGGACTCTGGGTATTCAATCAACGGTCCCAAATTTTCTTTGCCTTTTATACTTTTAAAGTTTGCATAAAGGGGGTGAAAGGGAACCCTTTATGGTCTAAAAAATAATTGTGTCCTGGCGTTAACTGGGCAAATGCTGCTAAAAATGGGCTACTTTAGCCTTTTTTAACTTTTTGCCTCCTGCTGTTCCTGAATTATGTGCCAACATGCAAGTATGGGGACCAAAAAAAAGCCAGATCGCTGCGAAAGGGGAAATAAAAGGGGTTTTAGGAAACCTGCAGCCTAATCGGCCCGGGGTTTCCTTCTAATGGAAAAAAACCTAAACCAATTCATTCTTTTGGTAGCGTTTCTTTCTTGGGGGGCCCCAGACAGATGTTATAATCAGAATTTTGCCTTAAAGGTTTCTAGTGCCTTCGGATCTTTTTGCCCCCTTATCCTTCCCCTTTGCATAAAAAATAAAACCTGACTCAAGCTGGACTTTAACCCCCTTCTCTCGCTGCTGTAACTCTTTTCTCTCTAAAAGGACCTTCTGCTCACAATAACTCTTTGTGTGATGTATTTTCCCAAGGACTTACACATTTGTATTTACATACCCAAAACAAGTTTATCATTATGTTTGGGGATTAATCAACCACCCATCCTTTCTGGGTACATCACTAGAGGGGACCCAATCCATTCAGGCCACTGGCTTAGCCGGGAAAGGGGCAAAAACCCCAAACAAACACACCCCCGTCTTCATGATGAATACCCAGAAACCCAGTGCTTGAGGGGTAATTCCAAACTTGACAGACTGGGTTGTGGGCCACCCGGCAACAAAGGGGTGTGACAGTAGCTCTGATTCTTCTCTAGTCCTAACTCACTCATACATCCAGGCTGTCCGAACCAGGCTGTTGTGGTCCCATCTTCTTTATCCTTGACAACGATGCCTTTTGAGACCTTTTCCCCCCATTCCTTCAGCAATTTGACGAATACACCCTTTGAAAAGGCCCCTCCATTATAAGCCCCTTTAAAAAATTACAGATGGTGTATAATGAATAATGATGCCACTATACAGTGGGAAACCGTAAAAGTGCTCTAACAGCGGGCATTACAGTAGTTCTGCAAGATTTATTCTAAAAAAGCGAGAATGAAAGCGTTAATGAATTTCGTTGTAATGACAGAAGAGACGCGACACCCCCGTACAGTTAGGTCCATAAATTTTGGACAAAAATTTTTTTTGGTTTGAATTCCCTTTTTTAAAATGAAACCCTAAATTTAAAATGCACTTTCACAATTATTGGTTAAACAAAGGTTAAAAAAAATGGGGCAAAAAGCTTTTAAAAATCCCTTCATTTCGGGGGCTAAAAAGAAATTGGAAATTGCCAAACTATTTTAGCAGGTGTTTCAAGTCCGTCGTTATGTCATTATCAATTAAGGATAAAAGGCCTGATTGATTTGGGTCTGGTGCTTGCATGTGGAAGATTTTGCTTAACAGAAAACATGCGATCAAAGGACTCCCGGGGTGAAAAAGCCACCCTTAAGCTGCAAAAACGAAAAAACATCCGGGAAAAACAACAGTGGTGGGCGTGCAGAATCTTTTTCCATAGTAAAGAAAAACCCCCTTCACAACACCCAAACCAAGTGCAAACCTCCAGGGGTCGTGCGATATCTACGTGCCCAAAGTCACCATAAAGAAGCCCAAAAAGTAAATACAGGGTGCACTGCAAGGTCAACCCTCATAAACCCAAATAAAAAGGGGGGGTGGATTTTGCTAAGAACATCAAAAGCCAGCACAGTTCTGGAAAAACATTCTTTGGACAGATGACCAAGATAAACCTCTACCAGAATGATGCAGAAAAAAAGTATAGAAAGGCGTGGAACAGCTCATTATCAACATACCCATCATCTTAAAAACCGTAGGGCAGTGTGTGGTTGGGGTCATTGCCCTGTTGGCACTGGGGCTAGTGTTTTTGATGATGGACACAGGACAGAAACGGCGAATGAATTCTAAGGTTTCAGGACATACTTCTCTCCCCCAGCTAAATGCGTCAAATTATTGGCTGCATTTCGTTTTCTGAGGACAATGACCCATACACCCAAAAAGCCCCGGGGTTTATTAAAGCAAAGTGGAAAATTCTGAAGGGCCAAGTCAGTCACCTGATTTTCAATTAGCATGCATTTCCTTTTTGAAGACTAAACTTCAAAAGGAAAACCCCAAAAGGGGGAACAAAGCCGCTGCAAAAAAGGCCTGGGGAGCATTAAAAGGGGAAAACCCCAGCATCGTGATTCCGGGATTTTAAAGACTTCAGGCTGTCTTTTGCCAAAAAAGGGGTTTTCAACCAATTATAGAAATGACATTTTTTTCCAGTTTTTAATTTTCCCAATTACTGAGCCCAAATGAAGGTTTGTTAAAAATGCTTTGTTGCCTCACAATGCAATCTTTTTGTTAAACCATGAAAAGTAAAGTCTCTTCAACTGCATTTGAGTTGTTTCATTTAAAATTCATTGTTTAATGTAAGAACAAAATTGAAAAATTTCTTTTCCCAAAATTTTTTATGGACCTGCTTATCTAGGGCCAAGCCATTTGGGATGCCTGTTCTGCTACAATATTTTCTATCATTTTGACTTTGTTCCTTTTGACAAAAAGAGTTTGTCGGGGATTCCTCAGCACATGGACATGCAGAAATAAATGCCTCTAAAAAACTTTGGTTAAACCCCCTTTCTCCGACTGCACCCCGCTTTTAACCCAAACCTCCCCTAGCTTTTCCAGACCCCCGAACACATCTTAAAACAAAAACCCCAAAATTGTTTGGAAATAATTTGGAATAAGCATTTTGATGTATTTTGTAATAAACCCCCTTTTATTTAAACCCGGAACTTTTTTGGGTTTTTTTTGGGGTTTGGAGCTTACTGGTCCCCTCTCCCTTTCCCAATCATCATATCTGCCCCTAAAGGACCCCCAAATAAACTCAAAACCTTGACCCCTTTCAAATAAAGTTATGTTACCCCCGGAATCAGGAACTGGGGGCAAAAATGTCCCCTGTTTTGGACCGACCCTTTCCCTTTTTTTTTTCTACTGCTCAAAACCGCTCGACCTTACCCGGCAACTCTGTTATTTGTCTATCCTGTACAGTCGTTCAGCTTCCCTATACAAATCCATTCCGATTTCTCTGATTTTTCCCCCAAATCTCCTTGGTTTTCCTGGGGTCTTTTGCTGGAATATGACCATATTCTGAATAGAAGAATTCTGTCTGTTCCAAAATCCCAATGTCAAAGTAGGCCCCCTTCTCTTCTCTCCATCCATTTCCCTGTGATACTCTTTGCATTTTCCACAGTTTAAAGACACTTTTGGGGTTTAATCTAATTTTTTCACAAGACTGTGGTGATGGTCTCCATTTCTTAACCAAAAACCCCCATCAAATTGAGATGACATCTAACTCATTTCTCACAAAATCCTGTTTTTAATTCCACAAGGTTGAGTTAGTACATTAATCATTTTTGTTCCCGAAAAAACCTTCTTTTCCTGCGATCTATGACCACTTTTAAAGGTCATTTTCCCCTGGTTGATCCCCCAATAAGTCTTCTTCTTGTTTCAAGGTAAAGTCTAAAATTCTTGTCAACTGCCTCCCGTCAGTATCTTTATTTTTTATGAAGGGGAACACAAACAAATCAAACCACATTTTGCAGCTTTCTATTTCCCCACTGTCAAACAGCAAAAAAATAAATTTTTCGAATGCAGAAGTTTAAAAAAAAAAAAAAAAAAAACGGGTCAGCAAAAAGCAGTTTATTTTTTCCATTTCTAAAGGTCAACCCGCGCTCCCTCTCTGGCTCCCGTTTTTTATTAGTCGGGGTTTTTGAAAAGACCCCACATTTTCCAAGAAAGTTTCTCTTTGTAGCAAACCCTACAATTTTGAAAAAACAGCTGGCAGTTTCAAAAAAAAAATAAAAAAAGAAAAAAAAAAAACAGTAATAATCAAATGAAGTGATTAAAAAAGCAAAAAAAATTATTTTAGAGGGCCCAGGAAAAGGAAGGGAAAACCCCCAAAAGCTGCTTTTCAAGCAGCCCCCCCACCCTCTTTCAGGGGCTCCTCAATGTCTAAGGGCAATTATTAGAAATAACTAGGAGGTTTTGTCCCCAGCTTAAAAACAACACTCCCACACCATACATTTTGGTAGAAAAGGGGGCAAAGAAAGAAGGGGGAACAACAAATTCCGATTTTTTGATTGATTTATTGTAACCCCATGAGTGAAAAGCAGTGTGGTCCATCTGCCCGCGCCCGGTTCCTACAGCACAAAGCGTCATGATCATGGATTTTGGGGGGCACTCATTCATTCATAATTTTCAATATACTTAGTACAAGCCCCAAAAGTTTCAACGCCATTTTCTCTGCCTCATCTCCTCAGGGCCATGGGGGCCCCAACAGCTTCCCCTTTTTTCCGGAAAAGGACAAATCCACATGAACCGGGTGAGGTCCAGGCTGGCGGCCCTAAAAAGGGGTCACCATGGGCATCAGTCTTCTGCGGGGTTTGCCACACAGTAACTGGACTCAGACAAAACCACCGATGCCAGAAGAAGCCAGTTTAGTCATTTCGCGATGGAGCTCTCCCCTGGCTCATGTTGTTTTCCAAAGGGATTTGGCCCCGGGGTTTTCAATAATAATAAAAATAATAATTCATTCATTTATTTAGGCTTTTCTCAGCCTCAAAGCACTATCCCCAGGAGGAACCGGGAACCCCAAATCTGCAGCAGCACTACCTGGGCCCCCAATGAGGACAACCATCTGGGAAAAGGCAGCGTTTCATGCCGAGCTGATGGAAGGCCCCTTTTTTGGTTTTTTCTCAACGGGTTGTGATTTGGGAGATTTTGTTTTCTTATTTAATTTATCAATGGGGGGCACCCTGTCCCGGTGTTCTTTTTCCCCATCTCAGTGCTTGCTGGGATAGGCTCTGTGACTACCGGTTTTGACAAAAGGGTGGATGTTTATTTTCAGACGGATTCCTCTCCCGGCTGGGGTTCTAAGTCTTTCTCATTTTTTTGTATAGCTTTTTTTAATTTTTCTCTGTATTTTCTTTGTGTGTTTTTTCCATGTGTTTTTTGGGGGGTTTCCCCCCCCTCCTCAAAACTGCCCCCGCCCTATAAATCCGGGGTACCCCCGTTCCTGGCGTTCATTGTGAATCCTGTGGTTAGTGATTTTGTTCTTTCATTGTGCTTTTTTTAAAATTTTAGATATTTTCAGCCTTTTTCCTTTATTTCACATTACATTGGAATCTGTTTTGGCCCTTTTTTGTTTTGGATGGGCCCTTTTTCACAGGCTTTCCTTTTTCATTTGTACTTCCAAAAGCTTTCTTTTTGCCTCTGGGAAATTTGGGGAAAAAACCTTTTTTTATAAAGATTCTACAAAAAAATTCTTAAGTAGCTTGGGTTTTTATGGATTTCCCTTTTAGTAGCATTTTTTTAAAAGCTTTCAGAACTCTAGTCATGACGGATAGATGAATGTTATATAATGCTTATTCAAATTTTTTTTTAAATTAATTTTTGTGGACTTCTGCACTCTTTTGCTTCTCCCCAATGGGCGACCCCCCCGAGCGCGCGTCTTTGAAGGTTGCTTGTCCTCCCAGGGAACTCAGATTCACAGTGCCACAGAAACAACTCAAACGCTGCTGCCCGCGTAAATTCCATCACCCCATGGGTGATGCGGGAAAAATTTTAACTGGCCACTGCCAGGCAACCTGTCTTGTAATAAAAAATAATATCCGTTTCAATAAAAAACCCTTCTGTTCCTTTTCAAGTTGAAAAAACGGTTTTCTATAAAACGCCATCCTCGTCTTTGGGGGGCAGACACCGACTCAGATTACAAATATGAAGTGTTTTTCGTTCTCCTCCTTTCTCCTTTAAAGGGTCCTCTGATTAAGCAGACAGGGGGGTGCATTCTCAAAAATCATGGTAGCTTCATTGTTGCTGATCTTTATCCTTTTTTTTTATTTTTTCCTGTTTCTCCCCCCTTTTCCATGAAAACAATTAATTTTGATTTTCTGATTCAAAAAAGTTTTTCTTTTTTTTCATTTCTTTTAGGCAAATCACATTTTGGTTTTTTTATTTTCCCCTTTTCCTTTATAAACAATCAAATATAGAACTTTGTCGGTTTGCTCTGGACCAGAAGTTTACAGATTTCCTCTTCTTAATTTTAGTCTTTTTTTAATTTAGAAGCCTTTTCCTTTTTTTGGGGGCCATCGGGGGGGGGCCCCATTTCAGTTAACTCACAGTAACAAACTGTTTGGGAGCCATAAGATGGATTTCAAAGGTGATGCTGTGAAAAGCACCATGTCCTTCTCCCAAAAACAGTGCGTGTCAGGGCTCAAGTGACATGAGTCAATCAAAAAAAAGTGTTTTATCTGCGGGCGTGTGGGGTATTTGGTCAATGGAATTCTCCTTTGGGGGACCCAAAACATTTTTTTCAAAAACTGACCTGTGGGGCGTGTCCCACAAGTAAAAAAATCTGGTTTACTATTGATTATGGCTCAAGTGTGACAAATCTAAATTTGAAGGTTAAACCAAAAAAATTTTAAAAAAGACCCAAAAATAAGGGTGACTCTTTTGGGGGTGTGGGGGTGGTGGAAAGAGGACCCCTTTATGGTTGTGTCAATTCCCGGATCAGGACGGGGGCCCCCCCTTTATTTGAAAACAGATTTCGTAGAAACCCCTGTCTTCAAGCAAACCTCGCGCATTTTCCAAAAAAGATGTACGTTGAGGCAACCGGGGTGGGCCCGTTTGCAACATCAAGGGGCCCTATGACTCATTCCTGGGACTTGATTCGCAAAACTACAAATGTAAAACCACTGTGACAAGTGAAATGCTACCTGCCAAAGACCTCAACTGACAAAATTTAGTGGGGAAATTTGCAACCTACACCAAGCCACTATGGAACAGAAAATACTCTAAAAGGAAAAGGAAAATAAAAAAAATAAATAAAATGCACTAATCGAGTTGGGGTTTTTCACACATTTTTATGGCTGATCATTTTTTTATCTGATTGGAATCTTTCTGTGGGAAAAATGCCTCATCCCTCCCCCCCCAAGTGGGTTGCTCTGCTGGTATACAGATTTCAACATCCATTGGATTACAAATAGCAACAATTCAAAGTCCTGCTTTGAAATCCGCGGGTTTCCCCCATCAGTCACTGATTTAACTCCCCAAATTCCTAAAGACACTGGAGTAAAACGACTTTAAAAGGGTGGGTTTGGAAATGTATAAAAAAATGGGCTATGGGGTTTTCAACCCCAAAGAAACAGTTCGGTGTGGTTTTTTTCCAAAAAGGCTATTTTTTTACAATTTGGGGGAACATTATTCCCAACCCATGGCTATAAAAACCGCACAAAACCGATCAATTGCAGAAATTCTTTTACCTGGTTTTGGCAATTTGGGAAAAGGGGTCATTGGGTTCCTTTAAAAGCTAATGGAGGCGCTTTCCAAAAGAAAACATTTTGGGGAAACCCAAATCCTTGCAGGAAATAATCCTTTTTTTCCCGCCCGGGTTTTGGTTTTCAATTCTTTAAAACAGAAAGAAAGCAAATTTAAAGGTTAGTGCCCCATTTCCCAACGCAAGGGTAAAGGGGGGTTGGCGGGGCCTTTTTTAAGGAAGTGTGAATTTCCCCGTATTCCTTTTTATTTAAACTAAATCCTGGTGTCTAATAGGTGTGTATTTAAAGGGGAATGGTGGATGGGGCTCCTGTCTTAAATTCAGTTAAAACAGAAAAATGGAGCCGGAATTTTAAAAAGAAATGCCCAAAAAATTGGGTCAAACCGGGTAATTTTTTACCCCCCCCCCCCCCCCCCCCCCCTTTTTTTTTTTTTTTTTTTTTTTTTTTTTTTTTTTTTTTTTTTTTTTTTTTTTTTTGAATCAGCCTGCAATCTAGGGGTTACCTTTGACTCTAGCATGTCATTTAAAGAGCAATTTGTTGTTTTTTTCCCCGAGGAAAATTGGTTTTTCAAAAGAAAAATTTTTTTGTGGGTTTTTCTTTCCCCAAAATTTTTT
>NW_024378486.1:0-12143 GCF_016835505.1 Polypterus senegalus
AAAAAAGGGGCCTTTTTTTTCAAAAAAAAAAAAAAAAATCTTTCTTTTAAAAAAAATTTCCCAAAATTTTCCCTTTTTAAAATTTCCCTATTTTTAAAATTTTAATTTTTTTTTTTTTTTTTTTTTAAAGGGGCCCCTTTTTCATTTTTCCCCCCTTTATTTTTTTAATTCCCTTATTAAATTAAAAAAAATTTTGGCCCCCTTCCCGGGTTTTTTTTTTTTTTTTTTTTGAATATTTTTTTTTTTCGAATAATTTTTAATTTTTAATATATACCTTTTTAGATGAAAAAGATAGATGGATGAATAAAGCCAATGAAATAGATAGATAGAAATGAAAGGGAAATTAGATGGGGAAGGGGCCCCCATAAAATGATAGATAGATAGATAGATAGATAGATAGATGAAGATAGATAGAAAGATAGATAGGCACATATAAAGAAGATAATAGATGATAGATAGTAGATGTATAGATAGATGATAGATATGAAAGGCACTATAAAATAGATAGAAGAAAAAATTAGATAGATAGATAGATAGATAGATAGATAGATAGATAGATAGATATTGTTTTTTTTAGCCTTTTTAAATAAACCGGAAAAAAAAAAAAAAAAAAAATAAAACTCAAAATCTTGTCAAAAAAAACACGTTAATTTCCCTAATGATGAATATTCTTTTAAACCATTACATATTCATTTGTTTTTGAGTATATTTTATCTAATCCCCCATTGTTTCCACCTCCAATCCATTTTATTCTCAATTTATCACCCAATTTATAAAGGGAAAGAAACACCAAAGTCAAAGCCAAAAAAGAAATTATCTTCATCCATACAAAAAACACATTATTCACGCAACATTTTAAAATTTCTAAATTTTTGTGGACTTTTAAAAAATTAAAATCCACTAATATCCTACTTTTCATACTTTCTAAAAAAAACAAAAATTTTTTATTTCCACCCCAGTAATCTTGTTTTTTGGGTCTCCATATTGACAGTTTTGCTTCAAAAAAATTAAGTTTTATTTTCTCTGGTGTGTTTTGTAATTCCCCAAACAGAAACACCGTCCCTTATCGGGACCCCACCTTTTACTATTTTTTCAATTTCACAAAAAAAGGTCTGACCCCTCTCAAAATACAAAAAGATAAAAGACTTTCCTCAGACCACAAAAGGCGCAATCTAAACCCCGGGAATATAATCAAAAGAAGGAGTTCCCCCGGGGTTCCATGTACCAACCCCCACTGCGGCCCCCACCACGGCCAATGGCGGTTTGGGAACCCACCCCCATGGGGGGTTAGTCCTGGGGGGCCCCATTGTCTCCCAGGGGGGTGTCGGCCCCGGTCTCAGTTTCCAGGTTTTTCCCCTTTCCCCTGAAGCTGTTTCCGCACGTGGGGGGAAACCCCCCAGAGAACTTAAGGTAAAACATTAGTCTCCCACCCCCAGTCAACAGGGAAAGGGTTGGAAAAGGTTTTTTTGGTTTTTCAATTGTGATGGAAAATTCCGGGGGAAGTGTCATGGATTCTTCCATTGATGTTTTACCTGCCAAGAAACTTCCCATTAGGCGGTAGGCCCCCTTCCCCCATCTACCCTTGCATTTTCCAAATTTAAATTTTTATCAATTATGTCCTTTTTGTTTATTCCATGTATTATGAAATGATTAATATTTTTTCAGAAAGTCCAGAGTCCCAAAACGGATTGTAGAACAGGGTTCGAAGGACCCAAAATGGGGGAGAGGTCATAAAGCCCTTTTTTATCAACAGCGTTGCCATGCTAGAAGGCTTTAAAAAAAACCTCCCCTAAAGTCTTGATCTTATTAAGGGAACAGAAACTTTTCCCAAGTCCCATATGCCTGGCTTGTTTAAAGAAATAGCTAATTACCCACTGGCTCTGCCAAGATAAGCAGTTTTGAATGGTCTGAAGGGGGGAAACAGCAATCCCCTGGTAATGTCAAAAGTCCTTCCCCATCCAATGGAAAAAATAAAACCCCTTCTGTATCCAATGGGTACCAGTCCAAAAAATCCATGACCCCTGTATCTGCTAAAAAGCGGTGGGGGTTGTAGACAAAACATTAGCCGCGCTGGAGGCCCTGGGTTTTTGACCAGATCCGCCCTATGGATAACGAAATTCCATTTCCCACTTGGGCCCGAGTTTAACCCCTGTCCAACAGACCCTCCCAGTTCTTTTGGATGTAGGGTATTCCAAGATGGACCCGGTGGAAGCCCCCAGTTGCCCCCGGACCCCTTCCAGTCGGGGGGACTACCCCCTCCAGTTCCCCCCCAGCACTGCACTACTTTTTTTCCCACCACTTTGCCGGCGCTTTTACTGTAATTCAGCCCTTTCTGTTAATCCCCAAATCCTTCTGGCTTGTATACGAAGACATCTGCAAAACAGTGACTTTCACAGGGCCCATGTGGTTGGGGATAGAAAACGCCCTTTCTGACCGGAAAGGCTCCAGCCGAATAAATGGGGGACAAAGAACATCCTGTTGATCCCTCTTCTGACATGAAAGGTACACAAGCCACCATTGATTTTTTTGATACCAGAAATGCCCCTATAAAGAAAACGAATATGTTTAAAAAAAGCCCCCCAAACCCAAACGCCCATGGCATTCCAAAAAAATGAGTGACTGCCCCCTGTCAAAGTTTTTTCCTGGTCAAAAAAAAATAAGCCCAGTCTAAAAAACCAAACATTTCTGCAGACCCAAAAATGCCCCAAAAAAAATGTTAAAAAGAGGGACTCCAGCCACGGTAATTCTGATCAGGATCCCCAACTCCCTCCTAAAATTTGGGACCATCCCTAAGGTTTTAGAAGAACTTTATAATAAGAAAAGAAACACAGGCCGCCGTTCTAATAGACAAATCCCCCTTCGCACAGGTGATCCGGCCCCCGGCAGCCTCGTAACAAGCCTTTTTAAAACCCCATTGAACACTCCAATAAGTCCGGGCCCGGGTCCCAGAACTCTTTATAAAACCCCATTATTCCATCGACCGGGGCCCCTTCCTTTTTTGCCGCCCCGGGGCTGTGGTGATTTCCCAAAGGTCCCCCCTCTTTTGCCCCACATCTGATTCAGCGCGGTAAGTCCAAAAAAAGGCCTTTATTCTCACTCACCATCCCCATCTGCAGCAAAAAGAAGTTCATAAAATTGCGACCACCCCTTATTTCAGGGGCCTTTTGTGTCCCCCGCCATCGGGGTTCTTATGCAATGTAAGATTTTACTCTGCGGGTTTTTTCAAAAAAAAAAATATTGAGTTGGTGCATCCATCTAGCTTCGTAAAACCCGGGCCTCAAAAAGCCCTGAGCCTGGTCTAAACAGGTGAGCCAACCCCAGTTTAGAAAAGTCAGGCTCCCCCGAAGCTGCTCATTTGGCCCCCTTCCTGGGGCTTAAAATTTCAGTTTTTTTTAATTTTTAAAGCTCCCTTTTTTAAACCCAAATCTTGGGTAAATTTTTGGGTATACCCTGACACAAGGCCCGATGTGACTTTTCCCAACCCCCCCCACCACTGTTGTGTGGTAACCTTCTTCATACCCCCCAGCCTCCCCAGAAATGAACAAAAACTTTTTAAAGTTCTGTTTCTTTGGGGAGGGGGTTTTAAAAAATGCCAGTAGGGACAGGGGTCAAGGGCAAAGAAGTGTACAAACCCCAAACTGTGATCAGAGAACCCAGGGACAAGGCACACCTTAAAAAAAACCTAACAGGTGCTTAAAACTATAAAATGATCGAGTTTTGCCATTGAGATCGTTTTCCCCCACCGCCCCAGGGTATGCACGGGCCCCCCATTTTTACCCCTCCATAATCTTCCAGCCCAATGCCCTTTTAATTATTTTACCAAAAAGCTCGGGCTGGGAGGGTGCTTTCCCACCCATTTTTCGTCATTCTGGTATCAAGGTACAATTAAAACCCCCTCCTAACCCCCAACCACTTCCCCGGGTAAAAGATCCCCCAACTTAAAAAAGGGGGGTCCCTCCCCCCTCTTCGGGTAAAAATTTGAAAGGGGCCACCCATGAAATTTCACCGTTTTTTTTGAGTCCCCCCTTTCACCAGCTCATCAGTGCTGAAAACTCCAAAGTCCTCCAAAAAAAAAAAATGGCCACCCAGCACTAACGTCCCTTTACTAAAAAAAGCCCCCCTTCCCAATTTGCCCCCCACTGATTGTGCTCATCAAGTGGGGTTTTGTGAAAATGACATTCAAGTCTTTTTTCTGATAAAATAAACAATCGACCCTTTATCGGGCTTCCCAGTTTAAAATTTGGGTTCCCATGTGTACATTCCCTGGTAACAGAATATATAAATAAACACACAATAAACACGGACCACCCCCAAAGACTGTAAATTTAACAGGGGGTTTTGCCATTGGTGGTGTTTAGATTGGGCGTTTTTTGTTTTCTTGTTAAATTTTTAGCCCCCACTAGTTCTTTTAAAATCAAACTTTCGGGGGTCTTGTCTCCAAAACCCCGGACGCGAAAGAAAAAGGCAAGTGGGAAAAATTGCCCGCCCCCCCCCCTTTTTTCCGGGATTCCAAAAACTCTTTTACCTTTTGGGTGTAACCCCCCGGGTTTTTTAACCCGGGGCCCCAAAGAGACCCATCGAGATATTCCGCCGGTTTTTCCCCACTCCCCGGGGGCGATCGGCCCCCTCCGCAAGCGGAAAACCTCCAGGGACCCTAGGGGATCCCCCTCCAACACCCCAGCCCCGACTTAAAAAAATTTTCGTTTCCCCCCCCTTGCCTTTTGAGCAGGCGTTAAATTCACTTTTTTCCCCTGTCTCGTTGCGCCCCCTCATCCAATAATTTCTCCCCACACACTTTCGCTGCAGTCGCTGTTTGATCTACGCCCCTACCCCCCATTCCCTCTCTGGGGCAGTTCTCCTGCCCTTCAGCTCAAGATTTTTTTTCTTACCCCCTTGCCCCCGCCTTAGCCCTTTTTGATCTTCCACTTTTTGCCCCCATTTTGTATTTTAAGGTGTTTTTTTTGTTCCCCGGGGTTTTTTAGGGCACTGTTTAATTAAATGAGCTTCCCCCCTTGGGAAAAATTTCATTTCAAGAATGAAAAACATAATCCCGGCCCACTCTAAACTTCATTGCCAATTTAATTGCATCCATTTATTTAAAAATAAAAATTTTCTCCTAAAAGACAAACTTTTTAAATCAGGGTTTACAACCAAAGGAAAGTGCCGAATTTTCATACCAGCCCCTGCCCCCCAACTCTTTATAAAGGGTTTTATTTTTGAGAAAAGGGGGCGAGAAAGACCAGGACGGGCGTAAAGGGGGAAAACCGTCAAAGGGCCATTTAAAAACCACCCCTTCCCCAACCACCGTCGGAACTAAATCCCCAGCTCAAAAACACATATTCCGCCATTCGTGAAGTGACTTAAATTTTCAAACACCCTTCCCCTACCGCCAAAACCCCCCCTAAAGGAACAAACTCCCCCGATATGGGTTTTAAACCCCGGCCGGCTCAAACCCCAAAAAGCAGCCAGCGGCTGCCGTGGCCCGCCACTAGTACAAAACAATTTGCTTTTTTACCAAAGAAAAAAATAGAAATAAAAACTAGAAAATTTGAAAAAAAAGAACACCAACTACCCCGGGTCCACCCCGTTCCCCTGGCCACCTCAAGACAACCACCCCGCATGAAGGAAGCAAGAACAGGGTAGATAGATAATAGAGATAATAGATAGATAGATGAAGATAATATGATAGGGGACTTAAAATGATAGATAGATAGATAGGGAAATAGATAGATAAAGAAATGAATGAAAAAGGACTTTAATAGATAGATAATAATAATAATATGAAAAGGGATATAGGTGAAATGGGTAGATGATAGATAATAATAGATAGATAGATAGAAAGATATGATGGCCTTTTTGATAGATAGATAGATAGATAGATAGATAATAGATAGATAGATAGATAGATAGATGAAAAAAGATATGATAGGACATATGATGATAGATAGATAGATAAATTTGATAGAATAGAAGAAAAAGATAGAAGAAGGGAAAATATGGGAATAGATAGAAGTGAAGATAGATTTGATAAAAAGATAGATAGATAAAAAAGGGGGAAAGGAAAGAAGATAGAAATGAAAAAAGATGATAGAAGAAAAGAAGATATAACACTATTTTCTATTAAAAATTATTTATAAAAATTCCCATCAAACTTTATCTATCTATCTATCTATCATATGGCCCATCTTCTTTCTTCTTCATCTATCTATCATATAGTGCCTTTATTTTTTATCTATCTAATCTATCATATATGCCTTTTATATCTTTTCTATCTATCATCTATCCTTTCCTATCATATCTTTCATCTATCTATTTTATTTCTTTCATATCTATTATCTATCTATCTATCTATCTATAGGCCTTTCATTCATCTATCATCTATCTACTATCTTCAAAAAATGGGCCCTTCCCCCAAAACTTTCTAAAACTTAAAATTCGGTAATCTGTTTTTGGAGGAAAACATCTTTACCCCCCATTTTTGGGAAAAACAATTTTTTTTTCCTTAGAAACTTAGTGTTTTGGGGTTTGAAACCAAAAAATTTCTTTTTTCTTATTCAAAAAAAGGAAAAAGGTTTTTAAATTTTCCCCTTAGGGAAACGTTTTTGGGGGAAAAAAAAAAAATTTTGGGGTTTGTTTAAATTTTTAAAATTTCAAAAAATTAAATAAAAAAAATTTGAAAATTTCGGAAAAAAGGAATTTTTTATTTTTTTAAAACGGGAGGGAAAAGGGGGGGGGAAAAAAGGGGAGAAAATGGTTTTTTAAATTTTAATTTTTTTTTGGGTTTTAAATTTTTTAAAAAAAAAAAATTAGGGTTGGGGGGGGGGGGGGGTTTTTTTTTTTTTTTTTTTTTTCTTTTTTTTTTGGGGGACTGGGTAGAAAATTTTTTTTTTTTTTGTTATTTTTTTTCTTTTTTAAATTTTTTTTTTTTCCCTTTTAAAATAAAAGGGGTCAAATTTTTTTTTAAAAAAAATTTTAAAAAAAACCCATTTTTTTTTTTAAATTGAAAAAAAAAAAGGGGGGGTTTTGTTTTGAAAGGGGTTTTTTAAAAACCAATCTTAAACATGTTTTCAGCAGAATCAAAATTTGTTAAAAACCTTAATCAAATGGATTGTTTTGTTCTTACTTAACGTCTAATGGTCCCAAAGTTTTAATAATTTGACTGAAACTTGAATTCATGACAAACTAACCAACAATTTGAAATGTCACACAAAATTGTTAACTTTGATTTTCTTATTAATGTGCGTAGGAGGTGTAAGGGGGGCGGTGGTAATCTGATATATGCCTTTGTTTTATCCTGAATATTAGGCTTGTTTGTCTTTTGACTGTGATATTGTTAATATTTTCTTTTATGTTCATAATAAAGGTCATTTTAAAAATAAAAAATCTATCTAGCTGAGATGTGAAGGCACTATATAATTGTTTGACTCTCTGTAAGTACAAACATTTAAAGGTAATGAGCTCTACTCACAGAGATGACGACGAGAGTCTGCGTTCTTGCTTGATTAGCACATGACAGAAGGAGTTTCCACATGGCAGTCGTGACCCTGTAAACCTAACATTCTTTGTCTATTTCTTGTAATCAGTTCATTCAACTCTGTAACTTGTCTACGGTTCCTATCTGTGAAAAACATGTAAACTGCCCTCAGGTGCGTTGCAGATCCTGAAATAAATAAACAGAGCACTGTTTAACAAACTGGCAAACAGGTAAGTGGTCAACAGTTCACCGTCTTGTTTTTTTATCAGAAGTGCTAAACATTTCCATAACCATGTTCCTCATTGGCTTTATTAGTAACTAAGTACTAAACATTCTTTAACAGTCTGCCTGCTCTAACTCGTTTTGATTGACTAAGATTTTGTCTTTTTTCTTTTAATGTTGGTTCTCCTGTTACACCACAACAGAATCAGTGACATAGAGACCCCTCTATTAGCTCTGTTTGATGGCTAATATTGTGCCTTTCACTATCTATCTATCTATCTATCTATCTATTATATAGTGCCTTTCACTTCATCTATCTATCCATCCATCTATCTATCTATTATATAGTGCCTTTCACTTCTATCTATCTATCTATCTATTATATAGTGCCTTTTCACTTCTATCTATCTATTATATAGTGCCTTTCACTCTATCTATCTATCTATTATATAGTGCCTTTCACTTCTATCTATCGATCCATCCATCTATCTATCTATTATATAGTGCCTTTCACTTCTATCTACCTATCTATCTATCTATTATATAGTGCCTTTCACTTCTATCTATCTATCTATCTATTATATAGTGCCTTTCACTTCTATCTACCTATCTATCTATCTATTATATAGTCTCTTTCACTTCTATCTATCTATTATATAGTGCCTTTCACTTCTATCTATCTATCTATCTATCTATCTATTATATAGTGCCTTTCACTTCTATCTATCTATCTATCTATAGATAGATAGATAGATCGTTTACTAGTTTCTCAAATCCCACTGTGACTAAAGTCGCACGTTAAATGCTTTGTTTTGTATTTGATCTTCTATGTGCTCTGTGTGTGTGAATCACTTCGTGCTTCTTAAACAGGCTTTCTCTTCCTCCGACAGGACACAGAATCCATTACATTCGTGATGTCACAGCTCTCTGAATAATTAAAATACTGAGATGTATACGTGATATCATTTTCATGATGATAGGAGTTAAAGCACGTTAATAAACATGAGCACAAGGTGGCACAGTGATTGTTCATGTCTCACGCAAGATGCTTGCTGTGCCGTGCGCGACCTTCAATGAAATAATTTATTGCAGCAGTCCTGTCTCTTTCAAACGTCCTAACCTCCAATTTCTGTCCTTCCTTTTCTTTCCAAATACCAATCGCCACACAATCAGCTCTGTAATAGACGTTAAGCCATCTGTAGCTTAAGGCTGATTCTTTAAAACTTTGGGAACACTGAAATATCTTCGTAGTACGTGTTGAATTATTCTATCCACCTATCCTTCAAGTGTCGCGTCAGCACCAGCAAGAATACAGCGTGAGGCAGGAATAATCTGTGAACAGAGCGCCATCTTCTTGCTAGCGCTGTAATACTGTGTCCAGACATGTTTAATTATTAACAATATAAATTATTTAAATAAAGTTAAAGTTTTATCTGTATAATATAATAAACATATTTTGCTGCATTTCATCTTAAAAATGATATCGTCATCATATGTAAATACGTGCTTTATAAAGTGGCTCAGGTTGTGCGATATTATAACTGTAGTGTAAGTTTACAGTGAGGTGATTGTACTTATAAGTCCAGACAGTTCTACCAGGAGCACTTGATGGATCTGAAGTGCGTTTAGAGCTCTTGGGATGAAACTGTTTGTGAACCGCGAGGTCCGTACAGGAAAGGCTCTGAAGCGTTTGTCGTATGGGAGAATTTCAAATAGACAGCGAGGCTGGGGGCAGCGTGTGCTTGATGCTGTATACTGATAATTCTCTTCCGATCAGCTGCTGTGATTCCCCACTCAGATACAGTGATAAAAATACTCGAGTGGTGCAGTGAGAGGAATCTGGAAAAGATGATCTGCGGTGGCAATCCCTGACGGGAGCAGCTGAAAGAAGAAGAAGAAGAAGAAGAAGGTGCAGTGAGAATAACAACGCTAAACCAGTTATGGGATTTAGAATAGATTGACTATTCTGTGGCGATTACTTGTTACAGGTTGATTACAATCAGATGCATTAAACTAATAAACAATATGCGGTTAATTTCAGTGTATTTATAAAGCCGCGTCAGGGATGTGGATCTAAAAAAGAAAGAAGTAACCACACAGGAACAGTAGCACTGCTTTGATGCTGGGTGCCGCCAGTCTCAAAACCGAGGAAAACTTTCATACTCCAGGTATGAGGTATCGTGGAAATGTGCGGCTTTACGCTAAGTTTGGTTTATACATCGCGATTTGAGCATGGAACGTTCAACGCTAACATTATTTATTTATTTATTTATACATGAGGCCCAAGGTCTGCCAGATGTCGTCCTATCACATTGAATTGAAATGGAAATTAAATTATGAAAATTTTGGGAACCACTACTAACCTGATTAAGTGTTTTAATTAAATCTAAATGATTTAACTTAAATTATTAAATTAATAAACTGATAGAATGAAGAACTACTGACCCTTTGACCCTTAAACTCCTGTAATCCCTCCCCTCAGCTGCCTTTCTTTGAAGTTATCAAACTCTACTTTGTCCCCATTGGTTTTCCCAACTTTATGCCCCACTCTACTTACACCACTTGAATTCCATCCTATTAATGAACTTTTACGCCTATCACCTTCATAATTGGGCTTAGCTAATTCCTGACGCTAAGAACCGTCCATGGAGTCAAATTGTTTACACCCTACTTCTTACTTACTTACTGAATATCTGTTTCCTTATTCTTTTGTGTTTGTCTGTGACTGCTGCTGTGGCTGACTGGCACTCTCTGCCCAAAGTCAGTCCACGTCATAGAACCTTTCTCTTTATTGCTTTGAAGTTGGCTGCCTACTTGTACTTAACATAAATGCTTTCTTCCTATAGAGGTAACATGTATGTCCTCACTTTCTTCTAGCAATAGAGCGTTCCTTCTGGTGCTAGTACATCCAATTATTCTTAACTTCTTCGCACTCAGGGATCACCGTTACTTTAAAGTATTCAATGCTAAGACGCCGTTATATCCTACAGACTTGCTGGTTTCGGCTATCGCTCTCCTGCCTCACTGGCGTTAGTTTTGAAGACAAATAACAAGAACAAATAACGAGTGACTTTCCAGATGTCTTGCACAAGTGCAGGCAAAAAACCAGTTAAAATCCCATCTAAAGGGAAAAAAAAAATAAAAACTGTAGTGTGGCCACATAGTGGGTTTTTGTTTCTATGTTAGTTGTTAAATGTGAATTCCAACACTGGGTGCACTGATTTCTGTTTGTAAATTGGGGTCAGTGTCTTTAAACAGGTTTGCACTGACGTGGGGGGGCTTATGGATTTGTAGTTTGTGGTTTGTATGCACTGTACCAATAAAACCGGAAGAGAAGGATGCAGCGGAACTTCTCGAGATGACCTATTTTCTAATCAACATCATCCGCTGCAGCTCCTAAACCTTTACGGTTACTGGACATTCGTAGCGGAGAAGGATGGTGCTCGCCACCAGAAGTAAGGCGCAGTGGGTTCTTTTGCTCCCAATCCAGTCCTTTGATGCTCTTGGATGAGAGGCGCACCTCCAAAGACTATTCTTCTGGACTCTGGTGGTGGGACACAATTTCACTATCCATATTCTGGGAAGCAGTTTAATGAATAGGAGCGTTCCGCCCTTCTTTCCATCATTTAACCATAGTTTCCATTTCAAGAATCACTCCATTATTTACAGTAAGGACTTTTTTTTCCCATGAATGTAATTATCATCTTTAGGGGGTTTGTTTGTGGGGGGGTGTTTAGTTTTCTTTGTTTTTGTAAATAGTTATTCTAGCACAGGGGTCTCCAACCTTTCTTCCCTGAGAGCAACTTTTACAGAATGAAAATGGCCGAGAGCTCTCGTGTTTTCTAACATTTATTCTCGTAGCTTATTTCAACCCAAACCAACTGAATAAGCTTGTTTTGCCTGAACATTTACAAAATGTTGGTGTCCGCAAATCACATTTTGAATTTAAACATCACAAAAAAATATTGAGTTCACCTGCAAGTGCATTCTCTGAAAAAAGTATAACCGCCATTCAACTTGAAATAATGAAGGTAATGATTCACACTTAATATTTTCAATCTGATCCAATAGAATTCTTCTTATCTTATTGAACCCACGATTTTTATGTTGAGCAAAATCATTTAAAGTGATTGGGTGGAATTCACTTGTTTTATACTGAAGTAAATCTGTTTTTTAAGTTGTTACAATTTAAAATGGTTATCTAAGTTTTTGATAAAGTATGCATAACACACAATGCTGACTATTTTTTATGAAAAAAGATTTTAGTGTAAACTTAAATATACAAAAACACAAAAAAAATGATTAGAAACTTTTATTAACTTTCTGAAATATTTTATTAGAAATTTTTATGACTTAAAATTAACAGTTGAGAAGCGGGGCTCAGAAATCTTTAAAAAGGGTTTCGGACCTGACACATACCAGGGCCCATGTTAAATAAAAGGCCGAC
>NW_024378487.1:0-6048 GCF_016835505.1 Polypterus senegalus
GGTTTTACAGTATTTGATCATTAGCCCTAAAATCTCCCATATGCTATGTTTATTTTTATATTTTAAGCCTTATAACTCCCCGTTTATAAATATTCCTTGAGTTATACAGCATAATCCCTTTGTATTCTCTTAGATATTAGGTAAGATTCATTGAAATTATGTATATAAACACACTGTTTTATATACAGTAAAACCTAAATATTATTTTAAAGATATCGAGTGTCTCGATATCACATATGTTACAGCCATTACTGATAGACAGGCCACCAGCAATAAATACGTACAATGCAAGAAAAATAATATACAGTAAATGTGTGTACAGTGACACTAAACGTGCATGTACATGTACTAAGTACTATAAGTAGAAAATTATATGGTTACTCACCAACAATGACAGCGATGACTTGTCTGATAACAATGAGTTTAATTTCACTGCACAACAAAGGAGAGCGTACAGCCCTTAAAGGAGCCACTTCAGGCGATTGTGTAGCACTGCCGTTGTTCTTCTTTAATCAAATCCTAAAGCAGATTCCATCCAGACTTACTGCCTTATTACATCCACTTACAACTTGTTTTACCCTGGTTAAAAGGACACTGCAGCCAGATCTTACATTCCTTTCCTACATTTTAAATAAAAGAATCGTAGCCTTCAACAAATCCAAAACGTTTACCTTTTCGGCAATCGTAACATCTTCCATTTGCACTTGGGCACGCCCGAAGCAGTAGCAGATCGTTTTGGAGCCATAATGAAGGGCTTGACTATGCACAAAGATAAACACAAAAGAGCACAACTCTTTACACAGCGAAACAGTTGATGCTGAATGAGCAAGACAGAACTTCCTGGTTAACACTGCATTCAGCAGGCAGGAACTTAACTCGTGCTCTGATTGGTTAGCTTCTCAGTCAGGAGAACATAACTGGTGCGCTCTGATTGGTTAGCTTCTCAGTCATCCGCCAATAATCTCTTGTATGAAATCAACTGGGCAAACCAACTGAGGTAGCATGTACAGAAAGTAAAAGACACATTGTCCATAGAACCCGTGAAGCAGCGAAAAATTATAAATTAAAATTATATATTTAGTTATGCTTTCTATAAAATCGATAGAAGCGAAACCGAAAAGTCAAGTAGCGATATAGCGAGGGATTACTGTATATATTAAAGAAATACTGTCCGAGTCCTCAAGACTGTTGAATATGTTTCCAGATTAGAAGTAAATGGGAGGAGAGGAAAATTGGGCGGTTATGTTTAACAAAGTTTCTAATTTGAAGGAAGTGAAAGATATGTGTTTGCTGCAAAGTTAAATTTGTATGTAATTGCTCATAGGATGTAAAGATATTGTCTATGTACAGATCTCAAAGTGATTTAATCCTGAATGTTTTCCAGCCATTAAAAACTGAGTATGTTTGAGAGAGTGGAAAAAGGTGGTCATCATGCACAGGTGCAACAGATACAATCTTCTCCATCTTAAAATGCTTCCTACATTGGTTCATATTCTGAGTGAGTGAAGCACAGTTGGGTTATTAGTATATTGGCGATGACTTGTACTTATTGGGGTACAAAGAAGGAATATAAAGTACTGCAGGATTTTTATTTCTATTGCAGACCAAGCCTGTGTGTGTTCATCTATCTGTGTCCATGTCAGGTTTTATAGTTTGTATGTTTGCTGCTCAGTAATAAGATTGAAAGTTAGGTAGAGCCATGCCACTTTCTGCCTTAGGTCTCTGTAGTGTTGTTCTTTAGATACTGTATGTGGATGTTTTGAATTCCAAATAAATGAGGTTATGATTGAATGTAAATTCTTAAAAACATATTTATTGATGTATACTGGAATGCTTTGAGATAGAAAAAGAAGTGTAGGAAGATATTAATCTTAACAATGTTAATTCTTCCTGATAAAGTGAGATGAAGGGTGGACTGTCAGTAAGTCTTGCTTAAGTTTTTCCAAGCAGACGGTGAAATTTTGTTGATAAAGAGCTTTATGCTTACTTGTGATGTTTACCCCTCGGTATTTAAACTGATCTGCAATAATAAAAGGGAAGGTGTCCAATCTAATACTGTGTGCTGAGAGTTCACTGGAAAGAGCAGACTTTTATTAAAATTAATTCTGAGACCTGAAATCTTTTGAAATTCTTTGTTGACATTCTGTAGTCTTAGTTTAAGACTGAAGTACATTATTACATAAGACAGCTTTGACCTTAATTTCCAATTTTTCCAGGAGTTATTAACATGAAGCCTATTGTTATGTTTGGCTCTTATAATAATAAGAATTAAAAGGATAGATAAGAAACAGCTTCTCTCTTTCTTTACCCCCAATCCTCCCATTTTGCCTCCCACGTGAAGCTAAACCACACTTCCCAAAGTCCCAGTCCTCTGACATACCCAGAAACAGAGAACATCCAAAACAAAACAAGCCCCCCAGCAGCAGTGCATGAGGATTAAAATAAAGATATCTATTGACAGTTCAGTCCAAACACCATAAAGATAAAATGTAATCTTAAACAGTTTGAGAGAGTAAACCCAGGGAATGACGTTAAACAGCAGACCTGGATAAGCAGATAACGTTTGATAGTAAACCCTAATACAATAAGCCAAGGGTATGATGTTAAACAGTCCACTATGAAGGAAAACAATTCCACATACATACATACACTCATATAATTGTAATTAAAACATAAAAGATGGCAGATAATGAAATAGAATGTATAATTACGGAATGAGTTTCATTGTGAATGGGTCCTACAGCTGGTAAGATCTTCTTTTGCTATGCAGGACACGATCTACGACTCCGATCGTCTTTCAAAAAGTGTCAGGATCAGTTTCTTAGCTCTTAGAACTTGCCTTGAATGTCCACTTTCAGTTTGGCAGGATACAAGAGCTCTATCTGATCTCGCTTTCTGTTAAATGTTGTAAAATGTGACACTTTTAGCAGCTGTTGAGGGTGAGAAATCAGGGAAAATACGAAAATGGATATTTTCAAATATAATCTTGTTTCTGTCTGAGAAGTAACATTGTATGTAGTTTAAATGTCATTTTTCAAAGTCATACGATGAGTCCTAGGCTTTGAGGTATTGATCCCGTATGCAGTGCTGCTGCTATCTCGATGTCTGATTTGAAGTCCTCTCCTATTATTTTAGACAATAGTTCAGCCACAATTTCACTGGGTTTCGACTTTCCGCATTCTCAGGGAGCCTTCGATTCTGATATTATTATTCTGCATCCATCTTCCAGTGCAGCGAGTTTGTCTCCAAGCATTTTGCATTTGGAATTTGAGCTGCTGCTTTTTGTCAGGTTAGATGCCAGTTGTTCCGCTATTTTGAGTGGTGAACGTTTGTTTTAACGTCTTCCAGCTGAGCACCAAATGCTCTCAGTCAGTCAGTCAGTCAGTCATTGTCCAACCCGCTATATCCTAATGCAGGTCATGGGGTCTGCTCTGAGTTTATTCTCATATTTAGACGCATTTAAACAAGTTTCCTGGCCTTTAATATTCTAAAGCAGCTTCTAATTAGTCTTGTGTATGTCCTTTCTTTCCTTATATCATTCATATCCTTCTTTATATTATCCTTGTGCTCCTTTATGATTTGGCGGTGGTGATTTTGTTGATCATTGTCTTTAGCTTCGGACAATTCGTTTGGTCATCTCGAATTCTGGTGAAGTAGCAAAGCCCAGTTGCAGCCGATGTTGATTGGTTCACAAGAGACAGATGACAACGTGGAAAGTAAGGCCATTTTCAGTTTTACTGAGCCTTCTAGAATCGATGAGTTATCCTGGCCGATTCAATTGACTTCTCTCACTTTCACTCGGCTGGGGATGATGCAGCAGCGTCAAGTCCTGGGAAATCTGTGCTTTCCCCTATCCATTCCAGGTCAGTCTCAGACAGGACATACCTTGAGCTTGAATTGATGTCTGTTTAAATTTGGATGAAGCTTTAGCTGTCTTTTCCATTTCTTTCAGAGTCTTTTTCCTGCCACTCATGCTTACAGTCATTTAAAAATGTTTGGGAACCCCTCTAAGCCTGCATAATAATTGACTCTCCTTTCAACAAAAAAGATAACAGTGGTATGTCTTCCATTTCCTAGGAACATCTGAGTACTGGGGTGTTTTCCGAACAAAGACTTTTAGTGGAGCAGTATTTAGTTGTATGAAATTAAATTAAATCTGTGCACAAATGTGGATCCCTTGTACCTTTTGCTGATTTTAAATGCATGTTGCTGCTCAATGCTGGATTACTTGGTTGGATGAGCTCATTAAGCCTTAAACTTCATAGACAATCATGAGAAAATGTATTTAAGGTAGTCGATTGCAAGTTGTGCTTCCTTCCTTTGACTCTCCTCTGAAGAGTGACAGACAGCAAGGGATCCTCAAAGCAACTCTCAAAAGATCTGAAAACAAAGATTGTTGAGTTTCCTGGTTTAGGGGAAGGCTACAAAAAGCTATCTCAGAGGTTTAAACTGTCAGTTTCAACTGTAAGGAATGGATTTAGGAAATGGAAGGCCACAGGCACAGTTGCTGCTAAACCCAGCAGGTCTGGCATGCCAAGAAAAATACAGGAGTGGCATATGAGCAGGATTATGAGA
Organism: Polypterus senegalus; assembly: GCF_016835505.1. Classification (NCBI taxonomy): domain Eukaryota; kingdom Metazoa; phylum Chordata; class Cladistia; order Polypteriformes; family Polypteridae; genus Polypterus; species Polypterus senegalus. The sequence goes on from NW_024378487.1 coordinate 4,576, forward strand.
ATGGTTACAGACAACCCACAGATCACCTCAAAGACCTGCAAGAACATCTCGCTGCAGATGGTGTATCTGTACATCGTTCTCAATTCAGCGCAATTTGCACAAAGAACATCTGTATGGCGGGTGATAGAAAGTAATCTACAAAGGCATTCATGCAAGGGAGAAGTACAATGTTCTGGAATGGCCGTCCACAGTCCCCTGACTTGAATATCATCAACATCTATGGGATGATTTGAAGCAGGATGTCCATCAAATGTAACTGAACTGGAGAGATTTTGTAATGAAGGCTATAGAGGACAGCGTCTAGAGGATGTTAGATTTGCAAAAGGAGGCTCAACTAAGTATTGATGTCATATCTCTGTTGGGTTGCTCAAATTTATGCACCTGTCTAATTTCTTATGATGCATATTGCATATTTTCTGTTAATCCAATAAACTTAATGTCACTGCTGAAATACTACTGCTTCCATAAGGCATGTCAGATATTAAAGGAAGTTGCTACTTTGAAAGCTCAGCCAATGATAAACTAAAATCCAAAGAATTAAGAGGGATTCCCAAACTTTTTCATATGACTGTATATATGCTTGTATATACTATAATTGAATGCTCCCTGGGTTGAGTAAATACGGGATACCTGGAATTATTTTTTAAAAATCTGAAATATAACACCACTGCTAATGGATTCCACCTCAGACGTCCATTTCCCGTAGCAGACAAGGTTTGTCATATCAGTCATTGGGTACAAAGTAGGATCAACACCTGGACAGGCCAGTCCATCTACAGGGTGAAACACACACACACACACACACACACACGGGTCTACTTCAACAACACCAAGTCCCATAACCTTCATGTTCTTTGAGTGTGGAAGAATACCAAGCAGAGAACACGTGAGCTCCACACAGAGAGCACTGGGCTTGAACCGTCATCTCCAAACTGCAAGGCACCAGCACTGGTACTGTGTCACCAACGACAGACAGAATAAGTGAAATGAACACAAAGGAAATTATCATAACTCATAAACGCAGTGGTATCATAACAAAATTCTAAAGAGTAATAATTAAATAAAATAGCAAAAATATAAAATAGATATTAATTATTAAGAGAATGCATATGCATGTAATGAAATAATAAATCAAAAGAATACAATATAAATAATCATGAATATTTTTTAAATAATGAAGATGAACACAGTTACATCAGAACAAAAGCTTCCAGATAAATGCAACAATAAATTAAATATATAGAATTAAAAAATTTATGAAGAAAAATGTAAACATAACAGACAGTTCTATGTATTGTCACACATGTGTGCCCACCTGGAGATGACCTTCCTGTCTCTGTGAGGTAAGTGAGACCACTCTGAGACGGAGGGGGCCACACTGACTGCCTCCTTATCCACCTGCAGCCTGAGAAGAAACAAATGAGGAACTGACTCAGTCGCAGTGCCCGGCTGCCCCTGTCCTTCTGGGGTTTT
>NW_024378488.1:0-43141 GCF_016835505.1 Polypterus senegalus
AAAGCGGCATGGGGGTGTATTGGAGGCCACAGGCAGCGTGGGGAAGGGTTTGGAGGAGGACGAATAAGATTCGAGAAATGGCGTGTGAGCTGCGTGTGGGCTGGACCGGGTTTGAATAGGAAGCAGGACGAACCAGAAGAGAAATATATATAAGAGATGCCGTTAGAATTTTATAGGCAATTTTTTATTTAAATAAAATATGCAGTTATCACTATTTTTAGAAATCCAATAAAGAAGCAAATAAGATACACTCTCCTGAATATTTTAGAAAAAAAGGATGTAAAAGAGATGGTTAGCAGGCCGATATGACAAGCTCAAGCACTTTTGATGAAAATCTGAATCTTCTGTTTGCAATTCATTTTGGAGGAATTTCCCATTCCAGAATAGATCCGTACCATCAGTAATTGCAAACCTGCCTATCAGAACAACCATTACCTACAGCAGAAGTCAACAAACTCCCTTGTGTATGGATTGAACAATAAGGAGCATTTTAATGCTTCATTTGTTCAAAAAGAACCAGCCATTAATGCCCTTTAGTTGACATTGGTTTGCTGTACATAGTGTGTATATACTATATGAATGATGAATCTATAAAATATATAACATTGTACTGTGTTAAAAATGTATTTAAGCAACCTGTTAGGAATTCCTATGTTGTTCATTATGCTGTTGCGATGTGGGGCTAATAAGATGGCAGTATGCTGACATAAGTATGAAAACCTTTTCATTTTGTTGGGTTCAGGGATGGCTTCTTAAAGCAGTTCATTTTTATTTTCTACTGCACAGCATTACATGAAAGAGTGATTATAAAATGGTTTGCAGGATTTAATCATACAGTACTCTAAGTAAATGAAGAGTGAATTCCAAAGCAACTTGCCAGAAGTCACTTAAAAAAATAACAGTCTTGAACTTTAAACTTCAAATTTTTCAGGTGACAAAGAAGCAGTGAAGAGGGTACAGAAACAGTTGTCTGTTAAAATAAAGAGGGGTGGGTCAGCTATAGGATAAAGCTGGAACAAAAGCTGCAGCAGAGAAACATCAGAGAGGTCTGGAAGGGCATGTGGGCAATTACTGTTTTTAATTCAAGCTGCCAGAGGATTGAGGGTGATAGAGAAAAGGCAAATGAATTTAACCAGTTTTAGGTTTGACAGCATGCCTCAGTCCAACCTGCTCTGCAGTTCCACCTCTGTGGCTGACAATGTATCCCTGGTCACCACCACCAATACCTCACCTGCTAACTTTTCCCTCTTCCACCACTCATTACAGGGGAAAGAGTGCGGTGAATCGTTATCTCCTACCCCCTCCTTAACAGCTGAACCCTACTCCGCCCCCTGTTCTATCCACCTCACTGACACAACCAGACCATCCACCACCTTTACAGAAGACCAAGTCGTAAGACAATTACACAGCAGGCCCTGATGGCATCAGCCCAAGGGTGCTTAAAGTCTGTGCCTCACAGCTCTGTGGTGTACTAGTTAGGATTTTCAACTTAAGCCTGAGTATTAAAAAAGTGCCAGTGCTATGGAAAACATCTTGTCTGGTTCCTGTTCCAAAGAAGGCACATCCTAGTGCCCCTTCTGACTACAGGCCAGTGGCGCTCGCCACACACATCATGAAATTCTTTGTCCTGGAAATGCTTCGCCCCCCACCCCCAGGTTAAGTCAGCACTTGACCCTCTCCAGTTTGCCTACCGGGCGAGGACTGGAGTCGAAGATGCAATCACATACCTGCTGCACCGTGAATACAGTCACCTAGAAAAGCCAGGAGGAACTCTCAGGATTATGTTCATCGATTTCTCATGTGCCTTTAACACCATCCAGCCAGCCAGACTGGGAAGTAAGCTATCAGAAATGGAGGTGGATGGTCCCTTATTTTTGTGGATCATGGACTATTTGACGGGAAGGCCACAGTTTGTGCGGCTACAGGGCTCTGTGTCGGACACTGTGGTGTGTGCCACCGGTGCTCAACAAAGGACAGTTCTGTCACCATTCCTCTTCACCCTGCACACTACAGATTTTAGTTACAACACAAAGGGATGCCATCTGCAGAAATTCTCTGATGACTCTGCAATAGTTGTTAGTATCAGACATGGAGACGAGACGGAATACAGGAAGGTAGTGGACAGTTTTGTTGACTGGTGTGAGCTGAATCAACTGCAGATCAACACCAGTAAAACTAAACAACTGGAAGTTGATTTAAGAAGATCACAATCTCCAGCCACTCCCCTGTCTATTAGGGGTGTGGAGGTGGAGATCGTTGAAGAGCACAAGTATCTAGGGATGCAGATGTGCAATAAGCTGGACTGGTCCAGGAACTCGCTGGCCATATAGAAGAAGGGGCAAAGTAGGCTGTATTTCCTACGCAAGCTCAGATCTTTTAGTGTCAGCAACACTATGTTGCAGATGTTCTATAACAGCGTGGTTGCCAGTGCCATTTTCTTCGCTGTGGCATGCTGGGGGAGTAGCATGAAAGTGGCAGACACCAGGAGACTAAAGAAACTAATTCAGAAGGCTACTTCTGTGGTAAGAGAGAAACTGGACAGCTTGGAAACTGTGGCAGATCAGAGAATGTTGTCTAGGCTTCGGTCTATTATTGAAAATGCTAATCACCCACTTCATAGTGTTGTGGTTGGACAGAGGAGCATTGTAAGCAGTAGACTGACTAGCATCAAGTGCTCCACTGAACGTCACAGGAAATCCTTCCTCCCCACAGCCATCAGCCTCTATAACTCCTTTTCCGGTCACTCACCCACACTTTAAGCTATTACCCTTTATCTTATTGGATATCCAGGTACATTTTTTCAAGTACTTGAAATGGACAACATACTATCTGTTCTTGTACAATAAATTGTCTGCTCTTCACATGAGAATAACCTTATTTGTTCTCAAATGTGCAATATTAACTTAAGGTGCAATACTCTGTTCTTTAGTTTGATACTTACATTTCTAAAACTTTATTAATATTTACATGATTACTTTATACTTGCTCTTGGTGTAACATGTTCCATGTCTTTTGTTAAGTTGTAACATAAGTAAATTCTAAAATGCTAATTCAGTATATTTAGCTGTGAAAACAGTTTTGAACATTGCTGGGTAGCATGAATTATATCACAGCATCCAACATTAGCTACAGTTCATTTGAGCAGATCACATGTCACAAGGAATGAGTGCACACTGAGCCGTAAATCAGACTCAGGTTCACCATTTTTTCTTTTAAAAAGTTGGCAATTGGAACCAACAAAGAAAACCCCAATCAGTGCAACTCTACAGAGAATGACTGTGACAAATAGAAAAACATACACTCCCAATTACATAAAATTGATGCATTTCTTGCATTAGTCATACATTGAAATACTAGTATAGCTATTATAATACGTCTTCACATGCACTAATGCATATGTAGACTGAGAGAAAATGATAATAGCAACACATTCAACAAAACGACTGAAATAGTCACATAGCATGTGAATAGCAAGTCTAATGGTGAAGCAGAAGTGTCAGTACCCATTTTGAGATATGCCAGGGTCTTTGACGTTAAAGAGTGGCCATAGGAGAAAATAGTGATTGTAGAATATGGAGACAATGGAGCTGTGAAGTCACTTCTAACCACTGCTGCAGAGCCAAAATCTATAAATATGAAAAATGTCTTGGAAAAGTGGATTCAGCTGAAGGTATTTATTGCCAATGTAATGTGGCATGCATAAGAGAAAACCTAGAATCCACAGTCCAGCACTGCTCTTAAACACAAAGGCTCTTCAGACTCTGAGTTTATTTAACTAAGATGCATCATAGGAGCACAGTGCATGTGAAAGCCTACATTGTGCTACTATGGTAACGGTTTAGATGCAAACCAGAACTTTATAGGGTATTCTAACTACACAGAGGCTTCATTTACATATAACTGATAACACACACAACTTAAGTATATCCTTGACTTGCATGGAATATTACGACTGTCTTAAGCTTAGCTATACCAGAGATTCTTGGCATAGACACAAGGTCAAAGACTGCAGGATGCGGGCTGCATTCCAAAAGGGTACCAGCTTACTTTAAGGCAAACGGACAAAACACTGTATGAGTGTTAAAGCCTAAGATGCTAAACTATTATAAAAATGAATTCTCTTACAGATGCTATTTCAAGTACACTTTATGGAGACCACAGTGAAAGATTTGCCAAAATTTTGAAGCTACATGATGTGGTTATGGCTCTCAGTGTCTTTTGCTGTATGTGAGAGAGGATTCAGATGTCTAAGTAGAATCAAGACAGCTTTAAATAGAGTGAATAATGTGTCACTAGAGAGACCCACCTTCAAAGGCTTCCATGCTAACGGGCTACTCGATCTTTGGTGGGAATCAGTGCAAAGTTCCAGAAGAGCAAAATCTGATAGAGAGAAAAAGGATGGGCAAGCAATCAAAAATTACTGGATATATTTTTGAAGGATCTGTGAACAATATGAAAAGAACTGTGCTTCTTTTTATTCTTTGTATTTCAGGAATCAATTTCTGACATTGTAATGATTCTGATGACGTTCACTCTGATGTTTCTGGCATGTTAAGGAAAACCATTAGATTGAAATCCTGTAAAGCAGCAGGTAAAACAAACAAAAATAATTTAGTGTGTGAGGTTTTTTGAATCATCCGTACAGGGGTTGTTCACAGTTGTGAATTTGCACATGCTTATCAGCAATAGGATTCTCAAGGCATTTACTGTACATGTTGTGACAGATAGGGGGCAGTATTGCCGTCTGGGAGCTGCCACAGTCTTTTTATAGTCCGTGACCCGGAAGTGCTTCTGAACTCTCATGTGACTTCTTAGCACTTCCGAGTCAGATCAAAAACTCTTTTTCTTCTTCACCCCGGAAGCATGTCATTCCTCTTGTCTATGTGACTCAGACATACTTCCAGGGTGTAGGGCAAGTAATATTCTTTGCTCCTCCCTGCATTTCCCTCTAGCGGCCCCTGGGGTATCCAGCAGGGCTGTGGATTAAAACTCCATTGTCCAGGATTCCCTGCTGGTCTTCGGGGCACCTCCATGCTGCAGGGAGGGCTCCATCTGGCGGCCTGGGGGTATTGGCCGGGATGACAAACCGGCCATAGACCACAATGTGCAGTATTTGCTTGGCTGATGCTTTTATCTAAAGTGACTTACAAAAGAGGTAAACACAATCGCTGGTGTGTGGAACTGTGTGATGTTGTAGGAAGAAAGAAGAGTCAGAATATTAGCAGCAGGAGGGCTGTTCAGGTGGATATTCAGGTCCCTGTGAATTAGAAGTGAACTGCCATCATCTGGGAGGGAAGAGAGCAGCCCATCCAGCTTCTCTAGGAAGATAAACAACAACGTTCATGTTGATTGGAAAGGAGACAGTAATTGCATGGTACTCAAAAATAGTGAAGTTGCATACCCTAAATGCAATCTTCAACTCCTAAACATAAGGATACCTGCTCCTTAACTCTTCCAGTGGAGCAGCAGGAGTGGGAGAGGTTGAAGACAGAGGAAAATGCTGTCAGTGTCACTGCATTTTCCCATCAAATCAATGTCTCCATTCAGAGCCTCCGATTGGACACCCCATTTGGTTGGCAAAATATGGAATAAAGTCTGCTATGTTGACTGCAGAGTGGCAGTTCCACAACCCAAAGGAGAGGGGTGTGAAATGATGGCTTGATGCAGTGGATAAAAGTTTTCTTGATTCCTCCGTGCTAATAACAGGAATGTATTGTTGACACATGCTGAAGACAACTTTGAAAGGAAAGGAAAAAACAGTACCAATCTGTTGGCTTGTCTGGTGTTCTTGCTTGATTGACTGATAGTCTTTACATGAGGAGGGCTGCATATGAATCCGGACTCTTGCGTGACAGGGCCTTAAGTCTCCTTTAGTAGTGAGCAAGTAGCTGAGAGAGCCCAGCTTCTAGTTCTGAAGCAACTAGCAATACAAAGCAACGGGGTGGCATTCATTAAACAGTAAGCAGACAAACATAGACACAGGTAAATTGGTATACTTAAAGCAGAACAATAAACAGTAAAATCAACCTAATAATAATAATGACTAAGGACAGATAACAAATTGCAACTACAAATGACTAATAGAAACCCAACCCTTAAGACTCTTCCCTCTCTTGAAGCAGACACCTATAAACCCAGCCATTAATTGCCAATCCCAGAAGTTACTCTGCAACAAAGCATCTGCTCAAAGCAGGCACAGATGCAAGAGAAAGTTAAGCAGAATTACTGCACAAAACAGCTACTTTAATTCAGGAAGCTCCAAATTCATTATTCTCTCAGGAGTCTGTATTTGGCATTTGGCATCTGCATATAAATGTAACACTTGATAGATAAGGATTTAGGCTCACTCTAGTGATGATTCACCAACCTAAAAACAATACTTGCTAGAGCACATCCTCTTAACTTTGACGAGTGAAAATGAGGTTTTATTCCAAGCATTATTCCATGTGTGAAGTCACTGAAATACTTAAATGAAGAAATAATTAAACAGATAGAGAAAAATTAATTTCTTACCATAACATACCATACCATTTCCCAAGCCCTTTTAATCCAAGGCAGGGTCGTGATGAGCCTAGAAAGCACAGGGCACAGGGCAGGAACAATCCCTAGACAGAGTGCCAGTCCTTTGCAGAATGAACAATCACTAGGGCCAACACAGCGTCACCACTTCACCTAACCTACATGTCTTTGGACTCTGGGAGGAAACTCACGCAAATACAAGGAAATCATGTAAACTCAAGAACCCTGGCACCACCATGCCACTTGACATCATTATTTATGATCACATATTTTCTCACATTTCACAATACATTTATTTAATTGTGCATTTATTTATTTAATTTTGTTTGATTTATTCCTTTGCAATGTAGTAGTGTGTTGGGCAGTAGGAATTTATGATCATTCAAAAATTGACTCCATTTTGGTGAAAATATTTGATTAGGATTAGTGGTCTTACTTAAACAGATAACAATATCTCTGTTTTCTGTTAAGAAAGGTTTCCTTTGGCTTAGCACCTGCAGTACATTGTTGTATTTAGGACACTAATCCACATAGAAGGAATGCAGCTAAGATTTAAAGATGGCATGTTAACACACACTTACATTTTCTTTTCATAGTGATATAAAGAAATTATTTGAAATTAGTGTTTGCTTTAGTATGAGTGGTGTATTTAAGGTCATAGCATCCTACCAACAAAGAACATTTTTTGCATTTTTGAAATGTATCTCAGTCCCTGTTTCCAATGTTTAATTTTAGCTGCTACAATATTTGACATAATGTCAGTTGAGTCAGTTTTGCTTCACTGCTGAGAGGGTGAATTGCCATTACCTAGACACAAATTTCTGCAAATATCCAGGCCCTTGCTTGTTATTTTTATTGGCAAAGAGACCCATTCAAATACTTTCATTTTTATCCTAACCTTGTGGAAATTTAAATGCTGTCTTTTAAGAATGCATATCAACCTCAGCATGTTGACAGGTTATTTTACTTCCAAAGCACAGCCTTTAAAAGAAGTCTAAACATTCCATGAACTGTCAGTGGTCAAAGTAAGTTGCTGATAAAGCATCATTTTTTTATTTGCCATAAATAGATGGTTGCTGCCGCCTACATGTAGTATGGTTTGAATATCAATTTTGAGACCTTTTTTGCTTCTTTTGCTCTGCCAGTTAAAAGAGAATTTTTAAGAGCTGAAAGACCACATAATGTCTTTTAATCCCTTGTTATATCTAATGTGCTTTGTCTCCTTCAAGTGCCTTATGCAGAAATGGAGTTTTAAAATGCTGAGGAAGATTAATCAAGATTTGTTTATTTATGTATTAGCTGTCTTGTATAATGAGCCTTTACTCAGTTCTCAGTTGGCATTTACATTGTTACTCTTGTTGTCTGCAGCAGCAGTTTTACATAACACAATGCATTTTGTTTAAAGTATCAACATGAAATAACTATTTGTATGAATGACTAAGCAAGCATTTTTACAGTAAAAGTAAAACACATATTGTGATCCAAAAAACGTAATGAAGAATGTGAGAAGGGTTGGGGCTCCAGACGGTTTAATGAAAAAGAAGGGCAAAATGGGTAAATCAACAGGCACATGACGGTGCAAAACAACTGGCATACAGCCAGATTAAGCAAAAAGTGAGGGATTGATTCTTCCACCGCTTAGATGATCCTCAAAGAACACTTTCTTCGAGTGGCTTCAAGGTTTTTATAGGTCTGACCCAGAAGGGGTGAGGCTTGGTGGGAAAAACAAAAGCTAAGTCATTCGTCTTCTGACTGGTAAGCGTCAGGCCCACAGATGGAAAAGCGAGATGAAATTTGTGACAGCAACACCTCTCTTCTCAGGGTAGTATTGTTTAAATGTTTAGAGCATTGAAGATGATCTCTAAGCACATTTCATTGACAGTATAAAACTATTACTTCACTGAACCTTTTCTGTGAAGAAATTAGGCACTGCTGTGATGGGTGAAGATAGACAACCAAAGGGTGAATAACAACTATTTAAATACTAACTTTTTTTTTTCTTTTTTACCTAATATGTGTCATTATCCTTAGCAAATTTATAAACAAATGTAAAGAACAAATGTTTGCCTTAAAGTAGAAGTCATTTTGCATCATCTTAACATGTGGTGAACTTTAAGATACTGAGGATACAGTTTGACAATTATTAAATCCATCCAAATATCCATTATCCAACCCAGTATATCCTAACTACAGGGTCACAGGTCTCTGCTGGAGCCAATCCCAGCCATCACAGGGTGCAAGGCAGGGAACAAATCCCGGGCAGGGCGCCAGCCCACCACAGGGCGCCCACACACACACACACACACACACCAAGCACAATTTAGAATCACCAATGCACCAATGCAGGAACAATCCCTAGACAGAGTGCCAGTCCTTCACAGAATGAACAATCACTAGGGCCAACACAGCGTCACCACTTCACCTAACCAGCACGTCTTTGGACTGTGGGAGGAAACCCACGCTGACACCGGGAGAAAATACAAACTCCACGCAGGGAGGACCCGGGAAGCGAACCTGGGTCTCCTAACTGCAAGGTGGCAGCGCTACCCACTGCACCACCCAATAATTAAATGTGCATTGCAATACACCTTTTTGAACTGTACTATTATCTAATCTAGTTTTCTAAAATCCACTCAATTAATCAATATGTGGGATTCAATATCATTTCTGTAATTGTATACTGAATTAATTTAATGTTGGTGATTTCTCAATTTAAGCAAAAGTCTTAGTAGTTTGAAGATGCCAAACCACAGCAAAATACCATATCCAAATGAATTCAGATTTGCTGCAAACCCAATTAAAGGATCAAAAGTATCGAAATAATCACATGATGAAATTAACCATTTTTATTGGGTATACAGTCAATAAAACTAGAACGGCATGACCTACTATGTATCCAAAGCAACAGCCCTGCACAACAACAGTGTTAACTGTGCAGCCACAGGTTCAAGTGAGCCTTCCTTGCAATCGACTCCTTATCTTTGCCTTGTGATTTGTCTTTGTTGTGGTTTTGTCTTCCTCATCCCTGCCACCTTATGTAAACACTGAAATCTCCTCCTTGAATTATGGCTTCTATTTCCAAACAGAGTTCATTCATTGGCAAGCAGTATAAGCTTGGAGGAAGTGATGTTATCTAGTTCAAGATGTCCAGTGCTATACCTCTAAGGAAAGTAGCCCAAAGAAAGGTCTTATTTGATCTCAACAGAATGGGTCACCTTCATGTGCCAAAGAGACAAATGATGCATTAACTTAATATTAAAGGATTATGTGGGTTTGGTGGTTGGATAAAGAACTCTTCCAGTTACAGACCCCAGTTCCTTCATGTAGGTGTGTTTTTTTTTTGCCCATCAGAGTGAGAAGGGTGAAACTTACGGTTATGAGCATAAAATGAATTACTGTTTTAGCAGCCTTTTTGTCAGAAGGAGTCTCTGCAAGCAAACCAACTCATTCATGATTAACACTGTTGTGTTTCACAGCCCATGAGAATGGCAAAAATTGTGAGGCCTTCAAAAATTATGCAAGAAATCCTAAAAGCCAACACAGATAAGGTTCCCACCCATGACCATGATCATGTTCCATTGTGAATAAAATATGGGTTTATGAGATTTGCAAATCATTGCATTCTGCTTTTATTTAAATTTTATGTAGCATCCCAACTTTTTTGGAATTGGGGTTGTAGAAACAAAATAATAAATAAAAATAAAATCATAAAAATACATAATCTGATAAATAATAAATGGTTATAACAATATTGATAGTAACAGTCAAAACCAATGAGGAAAAGAGACAAAAAAAGACATTTAAACATAAGCAAGGGGAGGAACTTTGGCTAATAAACACATCTTCTGTTTAGACTGAAATCAGAAAGCAAGCTGACTGAATGTTGGTAGAACTAGAGATTATGCATTCAAGTCAAGTTTATCATGTATTCAGAGCATATTGAAATTTTTACTTCTGTGTGTGTATATATTGTTATGGGTGGCCACAGCCATTACCTGGCCAGGCTGCTAACAGAATGGAAAGACCAAGGGGGAGAACATTGATGAGGCAATACCTCCTAGAGGGCAGCCCTACTGGGTGGCTGTGACAACACGGATTCCAGAAGGGCACGCTGGGAGCTGGAGTTTGGTACAGCCCTGCTGGGTTCCATGGGGGCCACCAGGAGGAGCTGCAGAGCCCTATAAAGGGCCTACAGCACACCTTGGTGATACTGATGAGACACCTGAAACACTCCCAGTCACCACCACTTAATGGCCTGAGTCAGAAGGAAGTGGACAAAGCACTCCTTCATGAGAAAAAGTGGAGGCGGAAGGACTGGCAAAGAAAAGAAACTGTGCTGCTGTATGGACTGTGATGCACTTTGGGGGAGTGAAGAAGAAATGCTTCCCCAACTGTAAATAAATCATGTGCTGTGTGATGAAACTTGTATCCAGCCTGTTTATGTCGGGTTAGGGCAACTGTACGTGCCCCGGGCTTCACAATATACATACACACAATTATATACAATATTGTGTAATTATACTACCCTCTGCTGTGCTTTATGATCTTGAGCTAATTTGGCGCTGTACTGTTTTGAACGGTGAAATTCAGTTAAGCAATTTTTGTAGCAAATATCCTGTATTTGTTGATGACCTTATTCATTGACAGTTTTCCTGCAAAATCACCATGAGGCAGTCTTAGGCGAGCCTTTTTTTCCAAGCTCTCCATGATGCTTTGCAAGATCAGCTTGGCATCACACAGCTGTAGCAGTCATGCATAGAACTTTCACACATGCTTACTGTAAGATATTTGCAAATGTGGCTGTTTACCTTTCCCACCAGTCATCAAAAAACACAGGATAATCAAAGGATTTATTACTGTTTACAAGGCATTTTGTTCTTCCTGATTAAAGTATCTGTAAAGATAAATCAGAAACAAAACAAACAATTGCACCCACAGCCATGTTAAATAGTGGATTGAGCCAATCCCACACCGCTGGTTTGCCAGAAGACTGGAACAATTTGAGCAGTCCAGCAGAGTTGGCAGTCTTTTCCCTAGCCCTCAGGGACATTTTAAAAACCACTTCATCACTATAATCCAGACAAAACTAGTTTAGTACCTTGTTCCCCATTGACTTCAATGCATTTTGCAGAGTTTGGCGAAGTTCACAAACATTTTCATGATTTTGCTGAACTCACAGCAAAGCTAACTCATTGAGGTTCACTCATCACTAGTGCAGTACCAGGATATGATGCAGCCATTGAGGATGAAATGAGAATGAAGCAGAGGTATCCAAGTGAAAGCAAAACATCTCAGCAACTGATTTCCTCTGCCCAGCATTTTTCTGACTGAAATACAGCCGCTGGATAATAAACTAAATGCCATACAGGTGTCATAATTGGCATTTTTGTTAGATTTTTTTTTTCTTTGTTAGTATTATCGTTTGCTATGGCAGTCTACCCAGAATGCTCTGTGTAACATTACTGGAGTGATAGTAGTCAATCCAAGCATTTTGAAATACAAAATACAGATCAGCTAGGGTTTGGAAATGACATTAGCTTGACTTTTTAATTGCATCTAATCTCATTTCATTAAAAATTCTCACTGTTTTCCTCTGGCCCAGTAAGACATACAAGACTGGCTACACAGAGAGACATCAGGAAATGCTATGTCTTTATTACAATATGACCAGATGGCTTTAATGTCTTTCTTTGAAATTGGACTGAACTGTCAGGTAAAGCAAAGGAGAAGTAATGTGTTTTATGAACAACACATGGTGCATAAATGTTAAAATTGTCTCTAAAACTTGTTCACTTGACCTAGAATGTTTATTGTTCTCGTGTCGTCCATTTGAACTACTAGTTTACCTTGACTGAAAACTAACAAAACCATCATGAAAAGCGGCATTCTGAAATAAAAATCACTGGCATTAATATTTGGGAAAAACAAGCTGACAATAATTAAATGTAACTACATTACTAAACCAAAATAAAACAATGATATTACATTTCATAATAATTAAATAACTTAATTATGTGTTTTTTCACAATTTACTTACATATTACTCTACTGTTTCATGTGTTTAATTCACAATTGCAATTTTATTTATTTCATTTTGGCATTGTATATGAAATAATATTTCATATACAATGTGGCATGGCCCATTAAATATAGTGTACTTCATGAAACTTTCTCAAATGCTTTTTCTTTTGCAAGTGTTAAAAACAATCTACAGTTTATATGCAACTCTTGGCTTTCCTGGAAGTCCTAATTACTGTATTTGCTTGACTTTGGGTTGTACCAGGTGATTAAATGTAATGCTAGCTATTAATCAATTTTATAAATATATTGATATTTTGTGAAAATAATTGTGTTCTGAGCAATCATTATTTTATAAAGTATGTCTTATAATATTTAATATGCAAATGCTCCAAAGAGTTACTTATCTCTTTAAAGAATTTTACATACTTATCTTAGAAAAAAAATATTTACATAATATTAGGTCTCTTGTACCTCCCAGAATCAAATCATGAATAGATGCCAAACAGCACCTTTGTTAAATCCCTTAAGGGAAATTGTAGAGAAAGTAAAAAAAATTAAAAAAAATAAATAAAACTTCAAACATCTTTAGAAGTTAAATCATCTATCAGAAGATTTAAAAACACCTTAGGATAAAATGAAAACAAAAAAAACTACTTTTAAATAAAAAAGTGAAATAAAATGCAGGATAAGCATCTACTAAATATTACTGAGCTCAACTTGAGCAGGAGAATGAAGCAGGATTAAATTACTGCAGCAAATAAACAGAGACCCTTGGCTGCTACAAAGCTTCATTATAGCTTTTATAACATATAAAGCTATTTGCCCATAGCAAGAAATATGAGAAACTTATGATTATTAATAGTGTGATTTACTTGTTTACGTGCACTTTTTTCTGCTGCTAGCAAAGATTAGTTACTGATAGCCTCACCACTCTTAACTGAGAAGTAAATATCTGAATGCTTGAAGTGGTAATATTTACTTGGAAAAGGTAAAACATAAATACATTTTCAACAGATATACAGTAATATTAAATATTATACTTAACCCTAACATAACAGTTTTTCTCAAGAAAAGAACCACAGAGGGTCTGGGGTAAAAGCAAATTACTTTTTGGTGGCAGCAAATTCTTCCTGAACTCATTATAGGATAAAAATAGCTGATCCCTTCTAGATTTGTGGTAATTTCTAAAAAGAAAATGTTATACAATGCATGGATATGCAGGGAAAACATTATAGGCTTGTGCAGCATATAACAGATGTCTACATAAAATATTTATCTTGGACCTTATAACTGACTTAAAAATACAAGTGGAATCTGTACATTTAGGACTTCAAATTCTTACAATAAATAAAGCTCTTAATATTTTTAATATGGGTGACAACGCAGCACAATACTTAATGCATTAGCTTTATAAATCCTGACTTAATGTTTTATTTTCTGTTCATTCTGTGTGGAGTTTGCATATACTCTCTGTGTTCATGAGTTAGCTACCATTTTGTCAGTTTCCGGTCACTTACTAAAGATGTGTTTTAGCTTGCCTGGGAATTCTACATTGGTCACGTGTGTTAGATAATGGACTGGTATCTCATTCAGGGTTAGTTTCTGACTCATATCCAAAGCTGACATGATTGACTTTGGCTTCCCAGTGCAATAGCAATATAGGATTTCGAATGGATGGATATTTTTAATGTAAAAGAAAGTAAAGCATCAAAATAAATTCAGTCCACATTTCTCTGTACCTCAAGGTTTCACATTAAAATTTCTCAAAACTACTTAGTCTATAGATGCAGTTTCTACAATTTGTAGTAGAGCATGTTCCTGTAATGTTCATAATTTAAAAGGTAGTATCATGTTTTCTCCCTACATAAATAACTTTGTAATCTGTGGTTAGGGTGATACCAGCAATAAATCAAGACACTTAATATTTCTTTTTTTAACATGGGTAAGACCTGTGCATTTTTAGGTTCTATAGCCAAAAATTCTGAAACAACTGTTAAAAATTATGAGCAGGAAAAAAACTAACAACTGTCCTAGAAAAAGAAACAGTTTTGCAAAGGAAAAAAAATGATACTTTAGATTGATTTATTAGAGCAGCAGTAACCTGTTAACAACCTGACTGGTCTTGTTCTACTTTGTAAGAAAATGTTGAAGTTATTTTAAATCAATAGAACATTAAAGTAATAATCTATATGGAAATGTATAACTGCAAAATTATAGCTATGCAAATTAAAAACTGAAGAATTAAAAAAAAACATTAGGTAGTAGTATTGGCAGCTATGGTTAATTGAAATTGAATATTTTGCTTAAATGAGAAAAAAGAGTTTCTATTCTTCATTATCTGGATGCTCACACAAACCTACATTCATGAGAAACATACACATAAAACATTTCTTGTATTATAGGTCCTTTAAACAATATAATTTTCATTCTTACCTCCTTCCTCCCATTATCATCCTCTTTCTTTTTTTTATATTGCACCATCCCAGCCAGGTTGAAGCGTTTTTTTTTTTTGAGTGACTGTTCTGTCCGATTGAGGGAGGGCGGAGTACAGCACAGAAGCCACAGCAGGGTACTGATTGATGCGGTAAGCAGGGGGTGGGACCTGGGGGGCGGGACCCAGGACGGGAGGAGGAGTTGGAGAGGGTGCTTGAAGGTTTTGTTTGGGGTTACGAAGTCTGTGTTCTTTTTCTTGATTGTTCAAGTAAAACTTTTGTGAAATTTTACTACGTCTGTCTGTTTCTTTTACTTCTTTTCTTTTCGAGCCTGACGCCGAGGTCGCTACAATATTTTATTGTCGTCTTCAATGCATTGTTTATTGTGGGCATCACAAATGTTGTGTAACAAACAACAATCTGAGATGATCCAACTGACCAGTTTAATGTGTCAGTGAAACTGTTCAAGAAAACACCTCCATCATCATTTGATGTGCCCTAAAAGCCTTTGCTACTGTAATCTTTGCCTGATTGAGTTGGATATTACAATTTATCTGTCCATTATTCTCATTCCTTCTGAGAATGTCTCCATAAACCAAGGGGAGTAAAGGACAGGCAGAATCACCAAAAAAAACAGTAGTACATCCACCCCCTCAAATGTTTTAGCTCACCATGGAAAGAGTGTGCCACTATCATCTACCACGGTATCATAAATATCCCCTGCCCAACCAATATTTACATGCCAGAACTTCATTTTGCTGTCCTCTACACCTTGAAGGACAACTAGTACCTATTCCTATTTAATTAGTTTGCAAGGATGTTAGATGGAGCCTTGATTTCTATGTGTTCCATCACTATCTCCTTCAACTTGTGGCACTCTCCATACATTTCAAAAACCTTGCACAATCACACTAAAGTTAGCAGCAGATGGTGGTTTGATGTACTGCTGTTTCATGATGACACTAATAGCTGTGGAAAGTTCATGCAGCAAGTGGAAAAGCCCTCACCAAACTGGTTGAGATGTTGACTGTTGAGTTATAGGTTGGTCACTAGCCTCCATAGACAAATTGTCACTGTAAATTTCTCAGGGATAGTTGCCTATATCTGGTAGTCTGATGACTTAAGCAAGATTAAAGGGTATCACATGAATGCATAAAATGATCTCTTCCCATGTGGATGTCCAGTAGCCCTGTCAGCCAACTTCTGGCCTGAGAGGGCCCAGATATCCCAATAGTCACAAAAGCCAGGTAAGGCACTATATCAATCAATGATAATCATTACTACCAGCATAGGATTAGACCATGTCTAGATTAATACAAAGCAATTGCATCCTCAAAACAACTGACTTTGGGAACAAGCAGCAAAAAAATTAATTTGTAATATTTTCCATTGTTTTTAAATAGTGAAAAAATTAAAAATTTGTCTAAAAAATGAGAAAACACAAAGTAGACATTAAAACATTTTAGACCGTGACATAGACATTTTACAATTCTACACTTTTTTCACACTTTAAAAGTTTAAGTAACTAAATAATCAGTGATCAGCTAAACAATTCTGCTGGGAAAACAAAAGGAAACAAACACTAAGTCACAAATCAAAACAAAAAATATCCAAAATAATACTTCATGCAAACATTATCAATAACATAAGCAAAAACTAAGAAAATAAATAAGCAAATTCAAAACCCAGAAGAGCAAAATCAGATGGTAATTAGAGGACCAACACAATGATAACACGCAATGCCTCAGCAGAGAGCAGAAATCAAAGAAGTCCCATTGAAAGACTGATAAAGCTCAAAAAGACCAAGTAAACCTTATCTTAAAATTTTAATTAATAAATAAGGGGTGGGGATCGATCTGTTCTTAACTCGATTTTTCTTTTTGTAAAAACTTGATTGCTTTGTATGGATTATAATAAAATTAATAAAAAGGAAAAAAAAAATGTAATCAATAAATTAATAACTTCTTTTGGTTTTCATTTTCAGTTGTGGTGTTTGCTGAACACATTAGAAGCTAAGTTGTTATAGGTAGGTTCTCACTTCTGGCCATGTTTGTTTGACCATAAAGCCTTCACTTTTTATCTCCTTTTGTCAATCTTACATTAGGGCATCTAGCACATCACTTCATTTGTTTCACTTTAGCAGTTATGTAGGAAGGAGTGAGCAGTATGTAGCATAATCTTTTTGAGACAACCTTGAAATAAAGAGCATTATATAATTCAACATTACCATAAAATTATAATGAGGTATAAATTTTAAATTGGTTTAAAAACACAGCAGAGTATTATATTTTGTGTTTTTACTGTTGCACTATATCATGTTTATAGGTGTACAACCTTCTAGGCTTGTAAGTAGAATGAAAACAATATAATAAATCGAATTAAAATTTATTTTATTATTGCTTTAAGGACAATTAAGAGTTACGAGTGTCACAATAAGAAAAATAAAGTCTGACATTTTACAAAGTAGTCTAAAAGGAAAGACTGCTTTTTAAGAGCTCAAATAGATTAGCTGGACTGTCATTGTACTTGTAAAAATATGATATATGTGTCCTGCAGTTTATCTGTAACAACTCTTTACCTGTTTAGTATTAAATCTAGTGCTTGCAATTGTGGTTTCTATTATCAGTCAGCTTCACCCTGAAAAACAGCTTTGTGAAAATCCCTTTTTAACTGAACCTCTGGATACAGCCCGTGGTCATATAGGTTAGTAAGAAAGCCACGCTTGAGTGACAAATAGTGACCCAGACTTGAAGATCTGCTTTCTCTGCTTGCTTTAAGTGTTCTTTGAGTCAACTGAATGCTTCCTTTCTAGAGGCAAGTGTGGGAGGGTCTAAAAATAATGAAATGAAGTAAATAAATATCCATGTTTTCTGAAAGAGCTTTACTCCATGTAGCACGATTGCTTCCCTAATCTGTATTACAAATGCTTCCCTAATCTGATTTTGTCATCTAATTTTAGTAATGATGCTTGGCAGGGTAGGCTTTCGGGTTTAAATGAGCCTTATAATGGAACAGTGTAATTGATACTACTTGCAACTAAGTATGACTAGACGATTCATTGGTTCTCTTTGCATGCAGTATAGAACACTATTTTTCTAAATATTCTAAACACAATATACAGGAAATGGGGTTTTTGAGCTCTAACATTGAACATGATAGTTAACAGTGCATCACTTTTCAAAAAAAAATATATTAAAAACATTTATTTACAGGGAATATAATGTAGTGCTTCAGTTATTTTCACCATACATCAAGTGTTACTTTAGAAAGAAACTTTTCTTTGTGTTATCATTCTGTTTTGGTTGTTAATTTATTTTAAAATAAATCAATGTGACCTTTAGTGTGTCTGAATAATAAAATCTGTTTTTCTTGACACATATCTATGTCATGGTCATCACATGTTACTTCACTCCACTTTCACTTTGCTTGTCCTGGTGAAAGCTGCAGTGGTAACATTTAGCATTTTCTTCTTCTAAATGCTCCTGGGGAATATCAAGACACTCCCTGGTTACTTGGTAAATATAATCCCTCCAGCATGCATTAGGTGTGACTATGGGACTTTTACCAATGTGCCATCTTTGATACGTTTCCCATTGAAGGTGCTGAGTGGGCATGTCAGCTGGCTTCTCTTGACTGAGAAGAACAATAGTTGTACTCCAAAGTCTTCCTGTATTGCTGTCAATTGTGCGCAGACACTTAGTTTTAGCTACTTGTATCCAGTATGTCATTGGGATATGTTAAAGAGAAGGGAAAGAGAGCAAGTTATTACATTTTCTATTTTTTTTTCCATCATCTTATTCGGTAATTATCATGTAGTGGGTTCAAATGATATGTGTTTTATGCTTTATTATTATGTTAATTTTTTTAAAGGACAAAAGAAGCTTACGGAGAGGTGGGAAGCGTTTTAAGATGGGACGGATCTACGAGTTTTTTCGTAGGCTCTGGTAATTCTAGTGTTAAATATATTTTTATTCATTTCAATTAGAAATGGATAACATTCCATACAGTCAAGTTTTTTTTTTTTTGTGGGTACAGCTACAGGAGGCAGGGCCACCGTAACATCACCACTCCTGAGCCCTAACTTCAGGCTATATAAACTGAAGGAGATTGCTCACAATTAGGGATGATTTGATCTTTGTTTTGATTTTTTTTATTTAATGTTTTTTTTCACTTTGTTTTAAGTATTATGATTACTGCCCTGTGTACTGCTAAGGATTGCTTTTTAGGCAGCTCCTTGGTTCTTCTTTTTACTCTTTTGAGTTTTTCTTTGTATTTTTGATATTGTTGTAAAAATCTATGATTTAGAAAGATTTTTTTTTATTGCACTTTATGTGCACAGGCTGGATTTTGGCTCTTATCCTCTTCATTGTGGAGCTTTTTCTATAGACTTTGAAAGTTTTATAGTTGTTTTTCCAGTTTTGGGGCCTTCTCTTGCTGAAGCCAACAGGTGCTTTGAAGCTTGGATGAACTCTACTAATCAGGTAGGTCTCTGGCCTGTTTCCTAGCTGATTTTGAAGACCTTGCCTATTTTGATCTGAAAGAATCTCCAGTTCAAAACAGTCATTTACTGGCCTGTGCATTGATTAAAGACCCAACAAGGAAAATGTGAATTTAATAATAAAGCTGAATTTAAAATATCTTACTCATTTCATTTAATATCAAAAAGATTTCAGAAGCAATAAAACTCTTAGCAGACACTAAATGCTTTAAGCTGGAAAATTAAAGACATCATTCATGACCTTTGGAAAAAAAAAAAAGCTTCCACATCTCACAGACTGAAAAAATGAGATGGTTTTTTACAGGAGACCACCTTAACAAGTAAAGTCCTGTTTTGGTGAAAAAGAGACTGCATTGGTCAAATCTTTAATTCAAAATGTTCCATTTTTAGTAAGAGATGTACAGTAGTGTTTGATTCTTAAGGGAAATATGTTATGGTAGTGGGAAACATACTGTATATAATAGTAAATTAATTTTGGATAACATACATGCGCCAAATGTACATAATAGAAAAGTTATGCTTAAGATACTCCCATTCATTCTCAATATGAGCACTCATAACCTTAGATAGATCTTTGGTAATTGACGCTGTAACATCTAAAACTGTACAGCTTTTAGTTTATTACAGACTAGCAAAATACCCGCGCTTCGCAGCGGAGAAGTATTGTGTTAAAGAAGTAATGAAAAAGAAAAGGAAACATTTTAATAATAATGTAACATGATTGACAATATAATTGTGTTGTCATTGTCATGAGTGTTGCTGGCATATATACTATAGCAAAATACCCGCGCTTCGCAGCGGTGAAATATTGTCTGAATATTTTTATTAATAAAAAAGTAAACATTTTAGACTGAGGGAAAATATCTAAAAAATTAATTGTTAAGGATCTCTCTGTATACCACGTTGTCAGTTCGGCCCTCCGGTTGTAATATGACTAAGCTGTCTGCTGAGCTTACTCTTGAGCATGCAACATACAGTTGGCCATGTGAAAAGCAATCCTGCCTCAAATCAATGCCAACCTTTTGTAGTGTTTGTCCCTGAGACTTATTAATTGTCATTGCGAAGCAGAGCCTTACTGGAAATTGAACGCGTTTGAATTGAAATGGGAGATTAGATGGTATAACGGGGATGCGAGGAATAAAAACTGTGTCACCTGAGGCACTGCCAGTAAAAATAGTTGCTTCAATTAGGTTGTTTTGTAGAGATGTGACCTGAAGTCTTGTGCCGTTACAAAGTTTCGGTGGTTGTAAGTTTCTCAGTAACATTATTGGTGCCCCAACCTTCAAGATGAGATTATGCTCAGGAGTGCCTGGAGGATTTAGAGTGTTGAGAAACTCTACTGGATAATGAACTGTGTCTTCTACTTCTACAACTGAATCAACAGATTGATATGTTTTTGTTTGTGAAGGTAGTTCTTGAAGTAAAATGTGGTTTATAGTTGTAGTCATGTCATTTTTTGGTGTCAGGATAGCTCTCTCTCTTAACCATGAGACGTCATTTTGGTGTAGATTTTGTAGATCGGGGTAAACATTTTGAAGAAGGTTTTGTAAGGTATTGACGATGAGAGATAGATTTGTAGGAATATTTATTTTACGGTTTTCTTCTATGAAGGTACCATCACCTATACTCATCAGAAGAGTAGAGAATTCCTCTGCTTTTTTGTCGCCTTTCAAATGAACTCTCATGTTTATTTTAAAGTAACAACATGGATTTGTGGCCATAGGTATGAAGATTTCAGAGATGCTTTAACTTCATCAGCGCGTGTTCCTCTGGGCACGACTGGAAGGGTTTGGCGGAAGTCTCCAGCCAGCAACACTGTCAAGCCTCCCATAAGTTTGTTGGTGTTTCGGATGTCTTGGAGGGTCCTGTCTAAAGCCTCAATACCTGCTTTGTGTGCCATAGTGCATTCATCCCAGACAATAAGGTGACAATGTCGCAGCACTTCAGCCATGTTGCTCTGCTTTGATATGTTACACATATGGGATTCAGTATGGTTGAGGTTTAGAGGCAGTTTGAAAGCTGAATGAGCAGTTCTGCCACCCTGCAGAAGAGTTGCAGCAATGCCAGAAGAAGCCACAGCTATGGCAATGTTACGTTTTGCTCGGATTTTTGCAAGGAGAAGGTTTATTAGGAATGTCTTACCAGTTCCACCTGGAGCATCAAGGAAAAACACTGTGCCAGTGGCTGACGCAACGCTGCTCATGATTTGCTCATAAACTGACTTTTGGTCACTATTTAGCAACTGTTCGTTATTTGTGACTATATTGGCCAAGTGCGAGGTGTTGTAAGATGTCTCTTTCAAGTATTCGGGATTTGATGCAAGTTGTGCGAGTTCTGTTAAAGGTGAAGGCAAACCGTAATGATGAAGAGATTGACCTCCAATAGCAATGACGTAGTTTTGAAGCAACTGTAGACACTTGTTATAGATTAAATTTAACCACTGGTGGACTTCTGTTCGTATATGATCTCTTTCAGTCTGTCTCCTAACATCTTCTGCCATGCTGTCTTTATGTTTTTCCCATAGGTTTAAGGGGTTTTCCATTTGGCAGAACACCAACATGACAGCAAATAGTTCACAGATCTTTTGAGGTGAGCGAGATAGAGCAGCTTCCTGCAGTGTCTCGTCCCAGTTGATATCGTCATGTAGTAAACCGAGTGCCCTGCAGGCTGACTTATAGGTCGGATGTAGGATACCATTAACTGTTCTGAGACATTTGAAAGATGTGGGACCTGTGATTTTGTTGAGGAGTAGTCGAAGATGGTAGCATTCACAGTTATTCGGGTGTACAGTGTAGACCCGTCCCAGTACATTATCCTTTTTTACTCCCGAATATCCTGGTACAGGGTTGCCCTGTTTCCTTCGACGAAACATGTTGTTTGCCCACACATAATATGATGGAATTTCATTATAATGAAGTTGTTTAGCAAAATCATCATGTTTGCAAAGGTCAAAGAATGCTAAAAGGGTCGTTTGTGGTGGATTGTGTACTTTATCGGCAACATTGCCTTCTGTGAAATAAATTCTTTGTCCGTTCTCAAGATGTACAGCAAGATGAACGACCGGAGGGAATCGTTCGTGAATGGGAAAACAGAAAATGCGCCAGGCTGCTTCAGAGCTACTAATGTAACGACCAGCGTATCGAGATATTTCGTCATTTTGATTTTGTATTGTAAATACTGCCTGGTCACTTCCTTTGTTAACATACTTGCAGATGTATTTGATTGATTTTACTGAATTGCAAAATTCGACATTGATGTGAGCATTAAAGAAGCGGGACAGCACAGGACTATAAGGGACCACCCATCTGTTGTCAATATCTACTCCTTTGATGTTAATTGTATGACCTCCATCAGCAGGTGTGGCGCGGTACTGAGGGTAACCATCTTCTCCGGTTTGAGTTTGTGAGATGAACGGACGTGGGTACTTCTTAGTGCATATTCTGTTGATCATGCAGGGCGAGTTGATATTATGAGGTCCACATGGGCCGTGAATCATGTTGGATTTTACTATTTTGTGTAGGGCAGGGTCAGTCTGTGGATCAGGAATTTCTGCACGGATGAGTTGATCGATGAGAGCTGGTTTAATCGTATCCTTTAGCCACAATAGAATGTGTGCATGGGGAATACCTCGCTTTTGCCACTCTATGGTGTACATGTAGCAATTTGTACAGCCGAAAATGTTACTCTTTGTGAGCAAGTCTATCATTTTGCGAATCTTGAGATGAAATACACGACTGATAAGGTCATGGCGATCGTGAGGTTTTGGCGTGGAAGGAGAGTTTCAGTGATCTCAGGCCATTTAGGATTGCAAGTAAATGTGATGAATAAGTCAGGGCGGCCATAACGACGAACATATGTCATTGCATCTTGTGTACGCTCGTGCATATAGCGAGGTCCTCCAGTGAAGGAAGATGGTAATATCACAGCTTGACCAAGTTCTGTTAAATCAGTGTCGTTTTTGTCAATAGCATCTTTTAAGTGACATAATTTTCAGCCCGAAGTTTTTTTGATTTAGTCTGATATAATTTAGTCTTTCGGATTCAATTTTTGCGTACATATCTACTAAAAACTGATTTAATAAAGTTCGGAAGAAAAGGATATTATTAGCATGATGTTGTCTGATCATAAGCCGGTATGAATAGAAGTTTGCTGCAGAGACAGTTTTGTTCATAGGTAACTTACTGGTAGCATGAACTTGAGGTATAGACACAGAATAGCCGTCTTCACCATAGCAGAACATGAGAGGATATTGAAGTGCATCATAGGATCTGTGGGTTTCTTTAATGCGTTGCAGTTTATTGTCTCTGGTTTTCAAGACAATATCTCTATTGTTGAACGTTTGCCCAACGATGACAACACCAACTTGATGAACTGTGGGTTTATTAAATCTGCCTTTGTGTGCATGTAATGGTTTTTTGTCTGCGTGAATGACAACTTTGAAGTCTTTGTCATCATCTGAAATACTGTCCATTGTGGAGTGGAAGTCCTGGATGTAAGTGTTACAGTCATGGAGCATTTTTTGTAATTGTTTGACCAGGGGCATGTTAAGTCCAGAAAAATTAGCACAGCGGATTTGTGCTTCCTTTTCATCATCCCGACGAAATAAATTTGCAAAATTTGTGTTCCTCACTTGGCATAGGTAAAAGACTGCCAATCAAGTGATACACTTGTCCCTGAACTTTAAATGAAGGCATAAAATTTCCCTCAACGATTTGGTTAGCACCAAATGATGTCATTTGAAATGCGCTGTTGTACTTCGAATGTTGTTCAAGAAATGCTCACTTTGAGGATGTTCGCCATTTAACAGGCCCTCAAGAAGGTGAGGAAGCTTACATAAAGGAGTGAGAGAGACTTTACCACCGTTACAGCACAAACCAGGAGACTCGCATTTCCACTTCTTTGCTTGACAATAGTCACAGTGAACATCCATAGATCCAATGTGTACTGTTTTATCAGACTCATAATGTATGTTGGGTGACGCAAATCCACAATTGGCTTTTTTGAGCCAAACTTGTTGTTTTCGTATGAGCCGCTTTTCATTATTGGGATTGTATCTAGAAACAGAACCTCTATTAACTTGTGGATGTGCTTGTGAGTATTTAGCGACAGCGTCCCTATTAACTTGTGGATGTGCTTGCGAGTATTTAGCGACAGTGTCCCTATTAACTTGTGGATGTGCTTGAGTATTTAGCGACAGCGTCCCCTATGAACTTGTGGATTTTTGTGAGTATTTGGCGGTAGCCGCACAAAGTTGATTTCGTCTAGCTGTATCAAAATGTACCCCTATGAACGTCTGATACGCCTCCTTTTACTGTGTTCTCATAGCTTGGATTGCAGCTGTAATAATCAGCTGGATTTGTGTTGAAGTGACATTGAGCATGTGTTAATTGATGTAAGCATACAATTGGCTTCATCAATAACTTCACATCCAGCTTTTGAGAGTTGAAATATTCATAAACATCAAAGTGTCCACTACTCAAATTGTCACCTGTGAATCTAAGATGTTTAAGAGGCATTGACGGTTCTCCAAAGGTGTAAAATATCTGCCCATTTCGGTACATTTGAAAGCGACAACCAAATAATTCAGCAGCAGCCATCAACTCACACGCAGAACCATAGGTGAAGGGCTTAAGCATTTCAGTTTTATAGTGCTCTTGTGTACTATAATTATCTCCTGTACCATCATCAGTCCACACTTTTAACCTCTCCAGCCATTTAATACATAAGACACAATGTCCTTGTGGATATCAAAAGTGAGCCTGATATGTCCGTGCAATATGTAACACAGAGAATGGAAAAGGCAGGCGCCATCTCTGGGCATAGACACCACTCGGTAAGTGATAGTTCTTTCATTGATGTTAATCACTTCGATAGACATTTTAATAGGGGTATAGTTGGAAGAATAAAGGGAATGGGTACTTGATCAGTAAACAAAGTCTTCCTTTACTTTAAAATAAAGGAAATGGGTATTTGAACAGTAAAGTAAGTCTAAAATAGCTACACAATAACTGTAACAATCGTAACAAATGAACAATAAAATAGAAGAGAACCCGTGAATTAAATAAAAAGGTTGCTTCGTTGGTGAAGCAAGAAAAAGGTCTTAACCCGTGAATTAAATAAAAACAAATGAACAATAAAATAGAAGAGAACCCGTGAATTAAATAAAAAGGTTGCTTCGTTGGTGAAGCAAGGAAAAAGGACTTTCTTATATATCGTTCGTTTATAAAACAGTGCAGAAGCTGTGAGAAAGCTGCTTCCTTAGCGAAACTCAGAAACGAAAGACAACGAGTGAACACAGAAGAGAACCCGTGGATTAAATAAAACCTACACAATAACTATAAAAATCGTAATAAATAAACAATGAAACAGCGGAGAACACGTGGATTAAATAAAAAGGCTGCTTCGTTGGCGAAGCAAGGAAAAGGACTTTCTTATATATCGTTCGTTTATAAAACAGTGCAGAAGCTGTGCGAAAGCTGCTTCCTTAGCGAAGCTCGTAAACGAAAGACACCGCAGTGAACACAGAAGAGAACCCGTGGATTAAATAAAACCTACACAATAACTATAAAAATCGTAACAAATGAACAATGAAACAGCAGAGAACCCGTGGATTAAATAAAAGGCTGCTTCGTTGGCGAAGCAAGGAAAAGGACTTTCTTATATATCGCTCGTTTATAAAACAGTGCAGAAGCTGTGAGAAAGCTGCTTCCTTCGCAAAGTAAGGAAACGACTGAAGACACCGCGGGGAAGAATAGCCTTATATGGGCAGGCAGTCAATTACGTGGGAGGCGTGCTGAGTTCCACAGCAGTAGCTGTGAGTCGGGCGTGCTGATTTCCACAGCACTTATGAATATGCTAAAAGAGTGGAGGACCTATGAAAACGCTCCTTTCTTGGCGAAGAAAGGAAAGGAGTGAACACACCACAGAGAAGAACGGCCTTATATGGACAGGCAGTCAATTACAGGCTGCTTCGTTGGAAAAGCAAGGAAAAAGGACTTTCTTATATATCGTTCGTTTATAAAACAGTGCAGAAGCTGTGAGAAAGCTGCTTCCTTCGCAAAGCAAGGAAACGAAGCAAAGAATGGCCTTATATGGGCAGGCAGTCAATTACATGGGAGGCGTGCTGAGTTGCGCAGCAGCCTTACTTATGAATATGCTAAGCACATTCCTTCACCCCACGCCTCCCACGGCGACCAAGCTGCCCGCTATGGCCGTATACAGTATAGGAAAGAAGGTTCCAGTAATGACTGTTACGCGTAGAATTTCGAAATGAAATCTGCCCAACTTTTGTAAGTAAGCTGTAAGGAATGAGCCTGCCAAAGTTCAGCCTTCCACCCACACGGGAAGTTGGAGAATTAGTGATGAGTCAGTGAGTGAGTCAGTGAGTCAGTGAGTGAGTGAGTGAGTGAGTGAGTGAGTGAGTGAGGGCTTTGCCTTTTATTAGTATAGATAGTGTAACAGACTGAGGAGGAGGCAGCACAAAGGTTTGGGGATTTCCGGCCCCGTATATTGTCTAGAATCCACAATAAATGAAAAAAATATGGTCTGAGTCATAAACCAATAAACAGTTCATAAGCGCGACCCCAAGCATGGTGTCGGCGGCCATTTTAAAGAGGAGGAGCCGGAAGTGGAGGAATGCTGGGAAGGAACTGTGAGGGAGGATGGGATTGCTGACGTCAGGGAAGATGGCGAAGGAAGGGCAGAAGTAGACGTAGTGAGGGCAAAACTGGCTTATGGCAGCGGAGCGTCTTTTTTCCTGTAAAGAAGCATAAGGGGAAAGTTAGTATCCTGCCATTCCTTACCGGCGAATGTCTTCCCAGGTGTGTCAAGATCCTTCAGCGGTGCGTGACAGCGCGTGCGTGACACGATCCCCCCCCTTAGCCCAAGACCGTCAGGTCGGGCGGACCTAACCGAGAGGTCGTGGATATGGGAGAGAGCATCGGCGTTGGCCTGAAGGGTGCCCCGACGATAAGTGACGGTGAATTTATAGGGTTGTAAATCCAGAAACCATCTGGTGACCCGCGGATTCGACTCTTTATGTAGGGACATCCACTGAAGTGCAGCGTGATCAGTCACCAGAGTGAATTCGCGACCCAGCAGGTAGTAACGGAGATGGGTCACCGCCCACTTAATGGCCAAGGCCTCCCTCTCGACCGCCGCATACCGGGTCTCCCGGTCCTTCAGTTTCCAGCTCAGGTACATTACAGGGTGCTCGACACCATCGACGCTTTGGCTCAACACGGCGCCCAGGCCTGTGTCCGAAGCTTCAGTCTGGAGAATAAATGGGAGCCCGAAATCGGGCGTCTTCAATACAGGTGTTGACGTTAGGGCCTTCTTTAGGTCACTGAATGCGTGTTCTGCCTTGTCGTTCCACACCACGTATAAGGGAGCACCCTTCTTTGTCATATTTGTCAAGGGTGCTGCTCTTTCGGAGAAACAGGGCACGAACCGGCGGTAGTACCCCGCTAACCACAAGAAAGCCTGCACCTGCCTCTTGGTATTCGGGCGGGGCCATTCCAAGATGTCTTTGATTTTTGAACACTGTGGTCTCACCTGTCCCCGCCCCACAAGGTAGCCTAAATACTTGGCCTCCTTTAAGCCAAAAAAACACTTTCGGGGATTTATGCGGATGCCGGCTTTAGCTAGCGTTGTGAGGACAGCAGAGACCTGCAATCGATGTTCTTCCCAGGTGCCGGAATAGATGATGATGTCATCCAGGTAGGCGGCACTATAGGACTGGTGGGGCTTCAGCACTCAGGCTGTTTTTTCTTTTGCGGATGCCGTTAAGGGAATTTGCCAATACCCTTTCGTCATGTCAAGAGTAGTCAAGTATCGAGCCGTACCCAGCCGCTCAAGCAGGTCGTCAATCAATCAATCAATCAATTAATCAACGTTTATTTATATAGCACATATTCATACAAATAAATGTAGCTCAAAGTGCTTTACAAAATGAATAGGAAAATAGAAGACACAATAAAAAATAAACATAAGTCAACATTAATTAACATAGAATAAGTAAGGTCCGATGGCCAGGGTGGACAGAAAAAACAAAAAAAAAACTCCAAAGCCGGAGAAAAAAAATAAAATTTGTAGGGGTTCCAGACCACGAGACCGCCCGTCCTCTGGGCAATCTACCTAACATAAGTCAAACAGTCCTCTTTGTATTTAGGGTTTTCATGGAAGGACCTGATGATGATGGTCACGTAGACTTCTGGCTTTCAGTCCATCAATGTTGGTGCATCATGATGCTTTGAGTAGGTGGTGGTGGCACAGGCTGCCACCACAAAGAAACCGGAAAAAGAAACAGAAGAGAGTTGGGGTCAGTACGGATTTTAGAGCCACTATGAATAGTTATTGTGATGAATTGGACATACAGAGTATCAGTATTAAGTTAAAGTGAAGTTATGAGAAGGCCATGTTAAAGTAATGTGTTTTCAGCAGTGTTTTAAAGTGCTCTACTGTATTTGCCTGGCGAATTCCTATTGGCAGGCTATTCCAGATTTTAGGTGCATAACAGCAGAAGGCCGCCTCACCACTTCTTTTAAGTTTAGCTTTTGGAATTATAAGGAGACACTCATTTGAAGATCTAAGGCTATGATTTGGAATATAATGTGTCAGGCATTCCGATATATAAGATGGAGCGAGATTATTTAAGGCTTTATAAACCATAAGCAGTATTTTAACTTCTTCTTCTATTTCTACCCGGGGCATCGGGTAGGCATCGAATTTGGAGACCTGATTTAGACGTCTAAAGTCATTACAAAATTTCCAGGAGCCGTCTGGCTTAGAAACGAGGACGATAGGGCTGGACCAGGGGCTATGACTCTCCTCAATGATGTCCATGTCTAACATCCGTTGCACCTCCAATTCTACTTCTGCGTGTTTTGCCTCCGGGAGTCTATAGGGTCTCTCACGGACGATTACACCGGGGTCTGTGACTATATTATGCGTAATCAGTGAGGTCTGGCTGGGCGACTCACTCACTACTTCGGGGATTGCTCGGATTACCTGGGTTAATTCCTGCCGTTGGTTGGGTGTTAGCTCTTCACCGAAGTTAAGGGCAGACGTGCATGAGAAGAGGGAGAGGGACCTACGGGAGTCGGGAAACTCCTCCCTGTCCTTCCAGGGCTTCAATAAGTTTATATGGTAGATCCTCTCGCTTGGTCGACGATTGGGCTGTTTCATCAAATAGTCGACGAGCCCCTTTCTTTCCTTAACCTCGTATGGCCCCTGCCGGTGAGCTAGCAGTTTAGAGTGGGAGGTAGGAACGAGCACCATAACTCAGTCCCCCGGGTGGAACTCCCGGAGGACAGAGTTGCGGTTGTAACACCGGGCCTGCGCTGCTTGCGCACGAGTCACGTGGTCTTTCAGGAGGGGTCTGATTCTTGTGAGCCTGTCGTGCAGTTGCACTACGTACTCCAATATGTTAGAGGAGGGCAGGGCCTCAGCCTCCCAGCCCTCTTTTAGGATGTCCAAAATGCCTCGGGTTGTCGCCCATACAACAATTCAAAGGGGGAGAAGCACGTAGAGGCCTGAGGTACTTCCCGGTAGGCAAAAAGCACAAGCGGGAGGAGTTGATCCCAGTTCCTGCCGTCCGCGTTGACTACCTTGCAGAGCATCTGCTTAAGCGTCTGGTTAAAGCGTTCCACCAGCCCGTCTGTTTGTGGGTGGTAGACAGACGCTTTCAGGTGCTTTATTTTAAGTAATTTGGCCACCTCCCTGAATGTATCCGAGGTAAATGGTGAACCCTGGTCTGTGAGGACTTCCTTGGGTATACCTACTCTGGAAAATAAACTGACTAATTCCCGTGCAATGTTTTTTGTGTTAGCGGAGTGCAGGGGAACCGCCTCTGGGTATCGGGTGGCATAATCCACCATAACCAATATGTATTTATGGCCACGGGTTAAGGGCTCGAGGGGTCCTACTAAGTCGACCCCTATTCTCTCAAAGGGAACATCGATCAGGGGTATAGGGACGAGAGGAGCACGGTCCCTCCTAGGAATCTGGCGGATCTGACACTCTGGACAGGATTGGCAGAAGCGTCGGACCTCCTCATTAATCCCAGGCCAGTAAAACTGGAGCTTAATCCTCTCCAGGGTTTTTTCGGCGCCGAGGTGAGCGCCCAGCAGGTGGCGTGAGCTAGTTCGCATATCTCCTGCCGGAAGGTACACGGAACTAGCAACAACTTCCGCACCTCGCCCTCGTGGGTTGCGACCCGATACAACAGATCATTTTCAAGGACAAAGAAGTGTTTGCGTGGTGTAGAACCGTCGGCCTGTGAGCTGTTTGACAAAACCACCGCATTCCGGGCAACCCGTAGGGAATCATCGTTCCACTGCTCCCTTTTAAATGAGGCCGGCTGGTGTGGATTGAAACTGGTGATCCAAGCTACCCAGAGGGTCTTGTGACCTGTACACCGGAAGAGTTGCCTGGCTTGTCCCTTCCCCGGCGGAGTCTTCCGGGTCAGGGTCCATCGCTGAAGAAACATCCCCCGAAGTACCAGTGCCACTAGGGCCTGCCCCAGAGCACGGCGTGGAGACCACAGGAGGGGCGCCTTGCCCCCTCATAACTAGATCCAACGAGGCCCCGGGAGTGGTAAGTGTCTTACCGCTTTTTCTTTTTGACCAGTCATGTCCCAATATTACCGGATAGGGGGGTTCGGCAACACAGCGACCATCAGTTTGGTTAAGTCCCCCTTCCAGGTAACATAACGACTTGGTCCCTCCATGCACACAAGTGACCTGCAAGTGCTGCTTCAGCCACTGTCGCGGTAACAAATAACGGCTAGCTACAATGGTTATGTTGCAATGGTTATGTCGAACAAAGCTACCACCGCGTGCCCATTCAATAAGACCACTCCCGTGTTTGGACTCGCCAAGGAATGCGGCGGGGTACAGTACCTTTCGGTGGATGCCCAGGTGCAGTTCATCAGCTCCGCCGCGACATTCAGGGGACAGGCTGGCAGCAGAAGACCGGTCTCGCCGCACTTGTAACAGCGCGGAGAGGCCGGTTTGTCTTTAGGCCTTGACGCCGCTTCCGCAGAGCGTCGAGATGGCTCAGGGTTGGCCGCCCGTCCCTGTCGGTTCCCACGAGCAGACTTTTCTGCCTCCCCGACTCGGAGAACCGCGAGCTGACGTTCCAGGACCTCCAGGAGACCCGGCATGTCTTTATAGGGGTGCCACCGGACCTGCTGGGCGAGGGAACTGGGCATGGCGTTCACCAGGCCCTCACAGGCCACCAACTCCACGACTCTCCGAGCCTGGGGTCCTTCTGGCCGTAGCCAGCACCCCATTTTGCCCCAGAAATCAAACGCCTGGGCACGGGCAGGCTTTTCGGGGTTGAACTGCCAGTTCTGCCTCCTGCTGGCCCGGCGTGATGCCGTAGCGGGCCAGGATCTCTGGTTTGAGGAGGTCGTAGTTCGTGGCCTCCTCCTCAGGGAGGTTATAATAGGCCCGCTGCGCGGGTCCCTTTAGGTAAGGCGCCAAAATGGACACCCACTCGGACCGCTGCCACTCGTTCCAGGTGGCCGTCCGTTCGAATATGCCGAGGTACGACTCTACGTCATCTGCCTCGGTAATAGGCACCAGCGGGGGAGGCGTCAATTTGAGCGGGTCTGGTCTCGCTCTTTGGGCCTCGAACAGCCTGGCCTTCGTAGCCTCCAACTCCCGGGTGGTGGTGGCTTGCGCTTGCTGCAGGGCCTGGAGTTGGGCATTCATGTTCTGCAGCACGGTGTTTAGGTCCTGTCCCTCGGTCATCTCTGGGGATCTTGTATCCTGCCGACTACGCCAATGTAACAGACTGAGGAGGAGACAGCACAAAGGTTTGGGGTTTTCCAGCCCCGTATATTGTCTAGAATCCACAATAAATGAAAAAAATATGGTCTGAGTCATAAACCAATAAACAGTTCATAAGCGCGACCCCAAGCATGGCGTCGGTGGCCATTTTAAAGAGGAGGAGTCGGAAGTGGAGGAATGCTGGGAAGGAACCGTGAGGGAGGATGGGATCGCTGACGTCAGGGAAGATGGCGGAGGAAGGACGAAAGTAGACATAGTGAGGACAAAACTGGCTTATGGCGGCGGAGCGTCTTTTTTCCTGTAAAGAAGCATAGGGAGAAAGTTAGTACACCGCCGTGAATGTCTTCCCAGGTGTGTCAAGATCCTTCCGCGGACTCCGACGCGTTGCGTCGACAAATATATATATATATATATATATATATCTATACTAATAAAAGGCAAAGCCCTCACTCACTCACTCACTCACTCACTCACTGACTCACTGACTCACTCACTCACTGACTCATCACTAATTCTCCAACTTCCCGTGTGGGTGGAAGGCTGAAATTTGGCAGGTTCATTCCTTACAGCTTCCTTACAAAAGTTGGGCAGGTTTTATATCGAAATTCTACGCGTAATGGTCATAACTGGAAGCAGTTTTCTCCATTTACTGTAATGGAGATGAGCTTCAACGCCGTGGGGGCGGAGTTTCGTGTGACATCATCACGCCTTCACGTAATCACGCAGTACATAGAAAACCAGGAAGACCTCAAAAAAGCGCTGAAGAAAACATGCATTATATAATTGAGAAGGCAGCGAAACAATAAGAAGCGGCAGTGAAATATACAACCATATTCATGAGTTCTGCTACTTGGAAACAAAGCGATGTAAACCTACACTTTAAATTAAGTTCATAGACAGGCTGCCGCTGGCGTTTGTAATTTAGTGCCTGCCCATATAAGGCCGTCCGTCAGCGGCAATCCAATAGCAAACTGCCACTAAATATTCACGGGTGAAGGACTGTGCTTATGGAGAGGAAGATGAGATGGTCAGGGTGGTGTTTGACACAAACTCAGCGAAACTGCGAGAGAAAGTTTTAAGTGCCAGGACTAAGGTAACATTAAATACAGCCATGGACATAGCAGGAGATGGCACCAGCACAGCTGGGAACCTTCGATGCATGTACACGAGCGGCTCCGTGAACTGGCGCAGTGCACAGATAAAAGCAACAGTTCCAAAGAGCTGAACAAAAACCGAATTACACAATTGAAAAGGCAGCAAAAAATATGAAGCGTCTGATACATATAAGCATATTCATAAATCCAACTACTGTGGAAACAAAGCACACGTTGGAAAAAGTCAATGTCCCGCTAAAGGAAGACAGTGTAAAAAAAACCCGTGCATGCAGTGTGTCAGGTCTCAGATAAAGAAGAAGACGAGCTGTTTATTGATGCAGTAAGAAGCGAATCGATGAATGAAACCTGTCATCTTTACAGCGATTGACAAACACGGAATGTAACTTGAACACAACACATCCTACAAATACAAACCTGATTGAAAGAAATAATGATAATCAAATCCTTGATGACAGCAACACTCAGTAACACTCACAAAACAAATACTGTATATTGACAGTCATGTTACGTTATTTTTAAAATGTTCCCTTTTCTTTTCTAGCTTTTTAACACACTACTTCTCGCTGCGATCGCGGTATATATATATATATGTATATATATATATATCCCGATCTACATACTCGAATAATGGATACTTTATTTGCCATCAATGATTGTTTTGGTAAAGCCATACTCAGTGTATTCATTAGATGAATGGGTAAAAAGTAAGAGCGAGGGAGGATGACTTATTGAGGCATGCAGGCTGTAGTGCGTCAACTCTATCTGAATTGCGCGATCACATTTGAAAAATATATCTTTTCAAGTTCTATTTAGTCCATATGTGTCAAACTCAAGGGCAGCGGGCCACATCCGGCCCGGCGTGTAATTATATCCGGCCCGCGAGATCATTTTATATACTGTATTATTGTTATTAAAGCCGGGTATATGAAGCGCTGGTAACACAATAAACTACAGATCCCATAATGCAGCGCTTCAGCTGCCTTGCACTTACGCGTTAATCAAGTCTACCTTATGATGCTGCAAGTTATTGCGAAGCTAGCTCACACGATGCTGAAGAGAAAAGTTGATTCTGAAAATAGAGCCTTTAAAACCGATGGGAGGCTGAGTATATGTTTACTGAACCCGTGTGTCTCATTTGTGGAGCTAATGTGGCTGTAATTACAGAATTTAATCTAAGACGGCACTATGAGACAAAACATCAGGGTAACCTGAATGCAATGCAGAAGATACAGAAAGCAGAAGAATTAAATAAGAATCTTGACACTTCAGCGGACGTTTTAACCGTGCACAATCACAAAGTGATTTCAAGTGAAGCTGCTTTTATGGGAGACACAAATGCACCAGTTCACCTTGCCCCACTTTCCCTGTTGCCAAGTAATGTTAAACCAAGTCGTCACTACGGTGTTCCCAAATCGCACTTTGCTGATAAACTGGCGCACTGCGCACTGAGTTTACGGCGCTTTGGTGACTTTGAAGAACAAAAAAAGTCCGTCTACATGCGGCTCGAACCTTGTGCATGTTTGGTAGCACATATCTGTGTGAGAAGCTCTTCTCAGTGATAAAGACTAACAAAACAGCACACAGGAGTCGCCTCACTGATGAGCACCTGCAATCCATCCTGAGAATCTCCACAACACAGAACCTCACACCAAACAGAAGCGAACCTGTGGCCAAAAAAAGATGCCAGGCGTCCAGCTCTAAAATGACATATGAGCAAAGACAACTGAATGATTTGATTTGTTATTGCTGAAAGGAACACATTTTATTTATATTTCCAGGTTTTGTTATGCAGCATGTTCATATTTGAATTTGTATAATTTTGACAGGATATATTTTTATGGAGAGCAAAATCTTTTGGGATATTTAAAATCTAAGTTTATTTTTATATAAAATTACATAAGAGTAAAGAAATTTGAATGTTTGTTCTTTTAATGTTTACTTTATTTCTAACTTGTATAATTTAGACAGGATATATTTTTATGGAGAGCAAAATATTATAAGTTGTTTAAGGTTTGAGTTGATTTATTCACGAATAATATTCCTGTCTGTTTTTACCATTCCTACCAAAGATATTTCTGTCGACTAAATAAAAATTCCTTCTATTTAAAATTTAAATAGAACTTGAACAAATACGATAGTTCATAATATCCACGCAGACTTGCACGTAAGAGCGGGAGTCATCCGTTTTAACAAGCAGCGTATTGCACTGATCTGAAATAGCTGTGTGTGTATATATGTAGATATGTATGTATATGTATATATATGTTTTATATATGTGTGTGTGTATGTATGTATATATATATGTATTTGTGTGTATATATGTGTGTGTATGTATATATGTATGTGTGTGTATATATATGTGTGTGTATATGTATGTGTATATATGTAGATATATATATATGTATGTATATATATATATATGTTTATGTGTGTGTGTGTAAATATATATATATATATATATATATATATATATATATGACAACAACACTCATCACTCACAACAGTGACAAAACAAAACAATCATGTTATGCTATTTTCAAAATGTTTCCTTTTCTTTTCATTGCTTCTTTAACACACTACTTCTCCTATGGTGGCTTGGTATTTTATTAGTATATATATATATATATATATATATATACACACACACACATATAATATATATATACACACATACACATATACTGTATATAGATACATATATATATACACATATATATATCCACACATACATATATATATACACACACATATATATACTCTATATATGCATATATATATCTACATATATATACATATATATATATATATATATATATATATATATATATATATTGTCACGCACGCGCGAGTAGGAGGCCGCGGATTGATTCGACAGCACCTGGGAAACCACTCGCCCCAGGGAATGGTGGGGTATTAACTTTCTCCCTCTGCTTCCTCATAGAAAAAAAGACCGTCCTGCACCATAGGCCTGGATTGACCGCAGTGCGATACTTCGCCCTTCCTCCGCCATCTTGCCCTGACGCCATCCTTCCCATCCTCCCTTGGTCCTTCCCGACATTCCTCCACTTCCGGCTCCTCCCCAATAAAATGGCAGCGACGCCAGGAGGCGTGCGCGATATGAACTGTTTGGTTTATAATTTTGACCTGTTTTTTTTGTGTGTACAATATACGGGGCCGGAAAAACCCCAACCCTTGCTACTGTCTCTCTCGGTCCTTTACAAGTGGCGTAGTCGGCAGGATACAGAAATCCCGGAATGACGGAGGGACAGGACCTGAACACCGTGCTGCAGGGAATGAACGCCCAGCTCCAGGCCCTGCAGCAAGCGCAAGCCGCTACCAACCGGGAGCTGGAGGCCACGGCGCCAGGTTAGTGGAAGCCCAACGGGCGAGACCAACCCCGCCCAGGCAGCCGCCTCCTATGGTACCGGGGCCCTTCGGAGGACGCCGATGCCTACCTGGGCATGTTTGAGAGGACGGCCACCGGAACGAGTGGCAGCGGTCGAAAGTGGGCGCCCATCTTGGCGCCATACCTGAAGGGAGCGCTGCGGGCCTATTATGACCTTCCTGAGGAGGAGGCGCTAATTACGACCTCCTCAAGCCCGAAATATTGGCCCGCTACGGCATTAGCCCGGCCAGCAGGCGGCGAATGGCGGAACTGGGTCTTTGACCCGTGCCGCCGCTTCAGGCGCTCGAAGTTCTGGGGCAAGATGGGCCGCTGGCTACGACCAGAGAGCCGACGGGCGGAAAGTGGTGGCCGGGTGGCCTGTGAAGGCCTGGTCAATGCAATGCCCAGTTCCCTCGCCCAGCAGGTCCGGGGCACGCCTATCAGAACATGTCGGGCCTCCTCGACGCCCTGGAGCGCCAGTTGGCGGTCCTCCGACTTGGGGGTCAGAAAAGCCTGCTCGCTGGAACCGGCAGGGACGGGCGGCCACCCCGAGCCCTCGACGCTGCAGAAGCGCCAGCCAGAGCCAAAGAGAGGCCGGGTCCGCGCGCTGTTTCAAGTGTGGCGAGACCGCCACCTGCTGCCAAACTGCCCCCATCACATCGCCCGGAGCCTATGGACTGCAGCTGGACATCATCGGAGAGGTATTGTACCCGCCGCATCCCTTGGCGAGTCCGAATACGGGAGTGGTGTTGCTAAATGGGCACGCCGTGGTGGCTTTGTTTGATTCCGCAGCAACATTACCATTGTTGCTCGCCGCTTCGATCTTACCGCAACAGTGGTTAAAGCAGCATTTGTTGGTTACCTGTGTGCATGGGGGACTAGGAAAAATTTACCGGGGTTTTGAACTTTTTCCCCCAGTTTTTGCCTTTTCCTGCTGGGGCCCCGGGGCCCCCTATGCCGTGGGGGCCGGTCTCGGTTTAGGATATTTTGGGGGCCTCCCCCCAGGGAGTTAAACTGGCCCCCTGGCCTTTAGGGGCGAAATGGAACCCCGCCGCGCCACTGCCCAGGTGGCCGCCTTAAATCCGGGTGACTCAATCCCCTCAAGGGGAACGGGAGGGAATTTGGCGGTCTGGTCCCCTTTTTGGGCCTCAACAGCCTGGTTTTCCCCCCCAACCCCCGGTGGTGGGGTTGCGCTTTCTGGGGGCCGGGTTTGGGGATTCATGTTCTGCAGCCGGGTTTAGGTCCTGCCCCTCGTCATCTCGGGGGATTTTGTACCCCGCCATCCAATGTAACAGCTGAGGAGGGGCACAAAGGTTTGGGGTTTTTCCAGCCCGATATTGTCTAGAATCCAAAATTGAAAAAATATGGTCTAGTCTAAAACCTAAACAGTTCATAAGCGAACCCCAAGCATGGCGCGGGGGCCATTTTAAAGAGGGGGATGGAAGTGGGGGAAATGGGGGGGCCCCCGGAGGGAGGATGGGATGCTGGCGCCGGGGAAGTTTAGGGGGAAAGGGAAAAAGTGACATAGTGAGGAAAAAGGCAGGGGGCGGCGTTTTTTTTCCCAAAAAGCATGGGAAAGTTAGTACACCGCCGGAATGTTTTCCCCCGGGTTTAAGATCCTTGGATTCCCCCGCTCGGGAAAAATAATATATATATATATATCTATACAAAAAAAGGAAAAGCCCCCACTCCTCCTCACTCACTCACTCACTGACTCACTTCCCGGGGGGGTGGAAGGCAAAAATTTCGGTTCATTCCTTACAGTTTCCTACAAAAAATTGGGCAGGTTTTTTTAAAAATTTACGTTGGTCATAACGGGAAGCAGTTTTTCCCATTTACTGTAGGGAGGAGTTTAACCCCGTGGGGCGGAGTTTCGGGACATCATCACTTCAATAATCCGGAAATAAAAAAAAGGGAAGACCCCCAAAAAAAGCTTTTAAAAAAAATGCTTTATATAATTGAGAAGGCAGCAAAAAATAAAAAGCGGGGGACATATCAACCCTTTTTTATGAGTTCTCTTGAAAAAAACCCCCGGGAAAAACCTCCCTTTTAAATTGTTGGACAGGTTGCCGGCGTTGAAATTTTAGTGCCTCCCCCATATAAGGCCGCTGTCACCCAAACCCAAATAAAACTGCACTTTCCGGGTGAGGACTGGCTTAGGAAGGAAGATGAGATGGTCAGGGGGGTGTTTGCACAAACCCGGGAAACGGGGGTTTTTAAAGTGCCAGGACTAAGGAAAAAAACGCCTGGACGCAGGAGAGGGCCCCCGCACATTGGGCCTTGACATTACAAAGCGGCCCGTGAAACCCGGCCAAAAAAAAGCAAAACCAAAGGCGCTGAAAAAACCAATTTCACAAAATTTAAAAGGCAGCAAAAATATGGCTGTGATACAAAAATTTATAAATCCCAAATACGTGGAAACAAAGCACACGTTGGAAAAAAATCAAATTTCCCGGGGTAAAGGAAGACGGTAAAACCCCCCATGCAGTGTGTCAGGTCTCGAAAAGAAAAAACGAGCTGTTTATTGATGCAGTAAGAAATTCGATGAATGAAACCTGTCATCTTTAAAAAATTGACAAACCCGAATGTAATTGAACAAACACATCCTACAAATACAAACCTGATTAAAAGAAATAATGATAATCAAATATTGATGACAGAAAATCAGTAAAACAAAACAAATACTGTATTGACGTCATTTCGTATTTTTAAAATGTTCCCTTTTTTTTCTAGATTTTAACCAAATACTTCCCGGTATAAGGGTATATATATATTTTTATATATATATCCCCTCTATAGAATAATGGATACTTTATTTGCCATCAATGATTGTTTTGGGAAAGCATACTAGGGATTCATTAGATGAATGGTAAAAAAAAAAGCTTAGGAGGTAACATTTAGGCATGCAGGCTGGGGCTAACCTATCTGAATTGGGGGTCAATTTTAAAAAAATCTTTTTTAATTCTATTTTTATTGTAAAACCAAAAAGGGGCATCCGCCCTATGGGTTAATCCGCCCAACTTACCGCTTTAAACAAGTCTACCCCAATTATGCTGCAAGTTGGGGGCCCCGGGGGGGTTTGGAAAATTTGGGTGGAGGCTGAGTAAAAGGTTTCCCGGAACCCCGGGTGTGTCTCATTTGTGGGAGCAAAGGGCAAATTACAAATTTAATCTAAGAGGGGCCTCGGGAAAAAAAACATCGGGGGTAACCTGGTGAAAATTCAAAGATACAGAAAACAGAAAAATTAAAAAGAACCCGGCCTTTCCGGGCTTTTTAAACCCCTGCACAACCCAAAAGTGATTTTAAGGAAGCTGTTTTTATGGGGGAGAAAAAAGGGCCCCCCGGTTCACCTTGCCCCACTTTTCCTGTTCCCAAGTAATTTTAAAACCCAAAATTGGCCCCCCGGGTTTTTCCCCGCGCCCGCGGGGAAACTGGCGCACAGGTTTCAAGGGTTTTGGTGACTTTGAAGAACAAAAATTTCGTCTCCCGCGGCTCAACCTTGTGCATGTTTGGTAGCACATATCTGTGTGGGCCTTCTGTGCAGGGTTTAACAAAACGGCAAAAGGGGGCCCTTTTTCACTGATGAGCCCCTGAATCCATCCTGAGAATCTCCAAACACAGAACCTAAAGCAAACAAAAACAAAACCTGTGGAAAAAGATGCCGGGCGCCCGGCTTTTAAAAGGGACAAAAGGAGAAAAGGGGCCTGAATGATTTGATTTGTTTTGCGGGAAAAAAAATTTTTTTTATATTTCCAGGTTTTGTTATGAAATTTTATATTTAAAATTTGAAATTTTTGACAGGATATATTTTTATGGAGAGAAAAAATCTTTTGGGATTTTTAAAAAATCTAAGTTTATTTTTTTTATATAAAAATTTCATGGTAAAGAAATTTGAATGTTTGTTCTTTTTGTTTACTTTATTTCTAACGTAAAAGACAGGAAAATTTTTGGGGGGAAAAATTTATTTGGGTTTTGGGTTTTTTTTCCAAAAAACCTTTTTTTTTCCCACCTAAAAAAAGATTTTCCCTGTGACAAAAAAAATTTTCAAAAAATTTAAAAGCGAAAAACTTTAATTTCCCCGGTTTTTTAATTTTTTAAGGGGGGGCTCGAAAAAGGGGGGTGAAAAATTTGGGTTTATGTGTTGAGAAAAGGGGTTTTTAAGTGGGGGAATTTTTTGTAGTGGAAATTTGGTTTTTTTTTGGGGGAATTTTTTGGTGTTTGTATTGTTATTAAATTAAAATTTTTTTTGGTTTAAATTTTGTTTTAAATTATAATTTTTTTTTTGGTGGGAAAATTAAAAAATTTTTTTAAATTTTTTTTCCCCTATCCCCCAAACGGGCCCCTTTTAAAATCGGTTTTTTAAAAAAGTTTTTTTTTTTTTTCCCCACCGGGGATTTGGTTTAATTTTGTTTAAAAAAAAAAATTT
The DNA here is from genome assembly GCF_016835505.1 of Polypterus senegalus. Taxonomy (NCBI): domain Eukaryota; kingdom Metazoa; phylum Chordata; class Cladistia; order Polypteriformes; family Polypteridae; genus Polypterus; species Polypterus senegalus. The sequence goes on from NW_024378488.1 coordinate 41,191, forward strand.
TTTTCCCATTAAAAATTTTCCCCACTTCTGTTATTTCATATTTTCCTTTAAATTTTCCCCACTCTTTTTAAAAAAAAAAAATTTTTTTTTCCTTTTACTTTTAAATTTAAAATTTTTTTTTTAAATATAAAAAAAAAAATTTTTTTTCCCCTTTTTTAATTTTAATTTTGGGGTTTATTAAAAAAAAATTTATTTTTGCTTAATTAAAATTAATTTTAATTAAAATGGGTAATAACTGAAATTTTGCCCCAAAATTTTAAATGTTTTTTTTTTAATTTAAAAAGGGAGGGGAAAATAAATAAAGAATGGACGGGAATTTTTTAAAAAAATTTGTTTTTTGGGAAAAAAAACTTTTAAACTGCATTTAAAAAACAGAAAAAAAAAATTTCCTATTAAAAGGGGGGAAAAAAAAAATGGTTTTTGTAATTTAATCATTTTTAAATGGTATTGTCTTTAAATAATAATAACAAAAAATTTAAAATTAAAGTGCAGTTTTCTTCTTAAAAAAAAAAAAAAAAGGTAATTTTCCCCCCCTTTAAAATTAAAAATTTGAAAATTTTTTGTCATTAGGTAAAACATTGATCATTGAACATTTTTTAATTAGATGTAATTTGAATTACTAACGGTCATGAAAGTCAATGATCCCCAGTAAGAGCCACAAATCCCTTTCTGATGCATCTAATTTTGCTTGCTTTTCAATGTCAAAAAAGCTGTTGAATTTTACTTGAAATCCAACTGTAGCACATTTTCTAACCGCTATCTTCCACCACTGTTAGTGGTCTACAGTCCAAAGCAATGTTTTTTTCGAGAGAATTTTGGTTGACCTATGTTGACTTACTAATTTTGGTCCTGAAGCCAGTCATTTCATGAGTTTGGGCTGCCGACACCTTTTGTTGGTACTCAAACCATGCTGCTAGTGCTAACAGCATACAGTTTCTGTCTCGCTGTAACATGTTTTGCATTTAGATGGAACCGTAAGGTTGAAGTGCCTCAGTAGCATGCAAACTCATTTTTGTCAGTTTTCAAAACCATGCTTTTATCGGCTTGTCGGGTAGTCTTTTGAAATGAAATTTGCCTCCGACAGTGCTATACAGCACTTTCTTCGACTCTTACATTGTTGTAGCTCTGATGTGTGCATCAATGTATCGCGACCGGAAATCATGCATTGACAAAGTTAACCTTTGCTTGGACTGCGTGTGATTAAATTTATTTTTAGCGCGTTTTGGAGTACATGCATAAGCTTCTCAGCTGTGCTTGTGCTAAGAAAAGGCAACATTTTAAAAATAACGTAACATGATTGCCAATGTAATAGTCTTGTGACCTTATGAGTGTTGCTGTCATCAAGGATTTGATTAGTATTTCTTTCAATCAGGTTCGTTTTGGAGATGAAAGTGTTCAAGTTTATTCGTGTTTGTCAGCCGTTGTTAAAAATAACATGTTTTTCATTCATGAGTGTTTACCACCCAAATGTAACTCATGAATATAAGATGTTCAACAAAGGGATTCCTGGTAGTAAGTTGTGGAAATTGCCGTGATATTTGCTTAATGGCTGTGTATGAACTTAATTTAATCTTTTCAGTGCAAAGTCAGTTTGGGGGCGCTTGGGTAATGCCCTCAAGTTTTCAGCTGTGCTCGTGCGTCTTTGCGATGTCCCCGATTTATTTAATGTTAGCTAAGACCCGGCACTTAAAGTTTCTTGCTCAGCAATTTTAACTCCCAACAAAAGTGATCAAAGTCCGTTTATACCTCGTGGTTTCTCATTAAACTTGTACTCGGCGAAAACCATATAATCGTTGGCATGACAACGGCGGCGGAGTGGTCTAAACTTCATTTAAATTCCACGGTTTCACCGGCTTTGTTTCTGCAGTTGTGTAATTGGTTTTTGTTCAGCACTTTTGGAACTGTTGCTTTTTCTGTCACTGGTAGCTACCTCGGTGCGCAACGGGGGTTT
>NW_024378489.1:0-7192 GCF_016835505.1 Polypterus senegalus
GGTTAAATGGCAATGAAATATGAAAAAAAAAAAGAAAGAAACAAATATTTGTAGTCTGTAATAAGTTTAGGTTTTATACAACGCTGATTTGAGTGTGGAAACAGGAGTACTGGAATATTTTTGTGCTTATGCACGTTTATAGGCCTGCATGAGCGCAGGTGTCTGTGCTTTTTGTGTTTTATTTTGAGACCAGTCTGACTCCAGTATGTCTGTATAGGGTGAGTTGCAAATGACATCAACCCTCAGAGAGTGAGTTTTCCCCAAAAGTGATCACACATACAGATTAAACTGGTCTTCCTGGTTTCCCACTGCCACATAAGCACAAAACAGTGAGCACCAATTGAGATATTACTCATATATTGTGACAAACCTGTTAAACCTCAACAATGATTAATATGATGTACAGACTCTAATTTAGTTCCTTTTAAGAGGGACAATTGTATGTATTTGCACTGAAAAACTTTTTGGTTTTTCATTAGTTTATACCAGCTACTTGTTCTCAGGAAATGGGCCAACTGGTCAGAAATATCTCTGCCAAGCTTCGACTCTGTCATGTCCGCTGGGTTGGAAGTCAGTAACTGACTGATGAGGTGCAACATTGAGTTTTCTATATGTTGTGGGTGTATATACTCTAATTTGAGTGCACATAGAGGACAGTTTAAAGACCCAGATAATTGTAATTTCCCGACCAAAAGCCACAGGGCGCTGTTGACAAATACCTTTTTCTCTAGCTCCCTCTACAGACTGCAAAAAATTTTATACCATGACCTCTCTGACATCACTCTCCCCCATCCCCACCTCTTCCTGCCAGGAGACTTTAAGACCGGAAGCTCTGCCATATTAAACAGTGAAAATTAGACTTGTGTCTTTATGACATTTTCTTTTGCCTTTTTGTAAAGCATTTCAACTTGTGTTTTATTTATAATATACATGGTTTGCCCTTGGTTGCCCCAACGATTTCTAATCTATTTTGTTTCTTTATTAAATAGATAAAAAATGTGTTTTTTACCAACATAATCAAGGCAATTTGCAGCATTGTCCTGTTTTTCTAAAGTAATCAAGGCAAACTACAACATTCCTAATGCAATATTAGCACCTAGCAACAATGAAGCTTTGTTTGTTAACCATACAACAACAAAAACATTTATTTATATAACACATTTTCATATAAATAATGTAGCTCAAAGTGCTTTACATAATGAAGAAAGAGAAAAAAGAAAAAGTAAGAATTAAAATCAGAGAACACTAATTAACATAGAATAAAAGATCTGATGGCCAGTGAGGACAGAAAAAACAAGAAAAACTCCAGACAGCTGGAGTAAAAATCAAATCTGCAGGGTTTCCAGGCCATGAGACAGCCCAGCCCCCTCTAGGCATTCTACCTAACATAAATGATCAGTCCTCATTGTATTCAGGGTTCTCATGGAAGGACTTGAAGATAGGCGTCACATGGACTTCTGGCTTTTAATCCATCAATATGAGGGACATCATGGGGCTTTGATTTGGTGGTGGTGGCACAGGTCGCCACCACAGAAAACCGGAAAAATAACAGAAGAGAGAGTAGGGGTTAGTATGGATTTTGGAGCCACCATGAATAGTAATGATAATTAATTGAATATGCAGAGCATTAGGATTAAATTAAAATAAAGATATGAGAAAGCCATGTTAAAGTAATGTATTTTTAGCAGTTTTTTAAAGTGCTCCACCATATCAGCCTGGCAAATATCTATTGGCAGGCTATTCCAGATTTTAGATGCATAACAGCAGAAGGCCGCTCACCAATTCTTTTAAGTTTAGTTCTTGGAATTCTAAGCAGACACTCATTTGAAGATCTAAGGTTACATTTGGAATATAAGATGTCAGATATATAAGATATATAAGATGGAGCAAGATTATTTAAGGCTTTGTAAACCATAAGCAGTATTTTAAAGTCAATTCTGAATGAAACAGGTAACCAGTGTAGTGTCATCAAAACTGGAGAAATGTGCTTGGATTTTCTGTTCCTAGTTAGAATTCTAGCAGCTGCATTCTACACTAGTTGCAGTCGATTTATGTCTTTTTTGACTTTTAATCCTAATGCATCAAGTTTATTTCTAACAACCTCATTATATCCATTATTGCCAATCACTAAAATTTCATCAAACCTCCTATGAAGAATAAAATTTTGGCGCAGTTTTCCCTCACCCAGATGCCGGGTCACGGGCCCCCTCTGGAGCCAGGCCAGGAGGTGGAGCTGGATGGCGAGTGCCTGGTGGCCGGGCCTGCACCCATGGGCTCACCAGCTATGGGAGGGGCCAAGGAGGTCGGGTGCAGTGTGAGTTGGGTGGTGGCGAGGCAGGGACCTTGGCGGTCTGATGGTCGGCTATAGAAGCTGGCTCTTGGGACGGGAATGTCACCTCTCTGAAGGGGAAGGAGCCTGAGCTAGTGTGAGAGGTTGAGAGGTTCCGGCTAGATATAGTCAGGGTCACCTCAACGCACAGCTTGGACTCTGGAACTAATCTCCTTGAGAGGATCTGGATTTTCTACCACTCTGGAGTTGACCCTGGTGAGAGGCGCTTGAGCAGGTGTGGGCATACTTATTGCCCCCACTTGGAGCCTGTTCATTGGGGTTTACCCCGTGGACATAGGTAGCCTCCCTCCGCCTTGGTCGGGGACGGTCCTAACTGTTGTTTGTGCATAACAGCAGTTTGAAGTACCACCTTTTACAGTCCCTGGAGGGGGTGCTAGAGGGCATACCTCGGGGGACTCCCTTGTTCTGCTGGGAGACTTCAAAGCTCACGGGCAATGACAGTGACACCTGGAAGGACGGATTGGGAGGAATGGCCCCCGATCTGAACCAGAGTGATGGTGTTGGACTCTGTGCTCATCACGGATTGTCCATAACGAGCACCATGTTCAAGCATAGGGTGTTCATATGTGCACTTGGCACCAGGACACCTGGCCTCAGTTCGATGATCGGGATCGGGTCCTCGACTTGAGGCCACATGTCTTGGACACTGGGTGAAGAGGGGGGGTGGAGCTGTCAACGGGAACACCACCTGGTGGTGAGTTGGCTGGTGGTGGGGAAGTTCGGTCAGGCCTGGTAGGCCCAAACATATTGTGAGTCCCCTGTCAGGAAGAAGCTTCAACTCCCACCTCCGCAGAATGTCGACACAATCCTGAGGGGAGGTGGGGGACATTGAGTCCGCATGGGCCATGTTCCGTGCATCTATTGTTGAGTTGACTGACCAGAGTTGGGGCCCATAAGGTGGTTGGTGCCTGTGTGGCGGCAATTTCCCAACCCGCGGTGGACACCGCGTGAGGATGCCGCCAAGCTGAAGAGTCCTAGGACCCTGGGGGCCCTGATAGGTACCGCTGGCCAAGCGGAATGCAGCTTCGTGGTTGTTGGGCAAAACCGGGCTTAGGGAGTAGTTTGGGAGGCTATGGAGAACAATTTTTGGATGGCTTCAGGAGATTCTGGTCCACCATCCAGCTCCTCAGAAGGGGGATGTAGTGCAGTGTCAACACGTATAGGTGGGGATGGCGCTGACTTCGACCAAGACGCTAGGGGCTGGTGGGGAGTACAGGGAAATAACGCCTCACCCCGGGCCCCAACACGGGTAAATTGACCGTCGGACAAGCGTTTTTCGGGTTTTCCCGTGTCCGCGGACAAGTGCAGTTTTCTGAGAAAAAGAATTAAATGTGCAGTTCAGGGCACATTTTTAAAACTACTTCAAATTTTAAACATTTGGGTAATGCATCGTGGAAACAGTTTACTTAGGATGTTCTTCATGTATCAAATTGGTATTCAATATTGTTTACAAAATGATGGCTGATTTTTCAAAGGGGAAGCACTCTTGTGATCTTACATAAGTATTTTACCCTACTATTTACACTTGGGAGATGCAGTCTTTTTTCATGCCCATTACGGTGTAATTTGATGATTTTTTTCTTTTATATATTATTAATAAAATTTATTTTTTCTACAAAAAAATGCTGTCATTTCACCTACAATGAATTGTTTTCCAATAAAGCTTGTTAGGCATTTGATCTTTTGTGGAATTAGCGATTTCAAGATAGGTTGTGATATATTGAGGGAGTTAAGAAATTTATGGGAAATCAATTTTGATGAGCTGTCTATAGATCGCTTTTGATTAGAGAATTTTCAAATAAAACAAGTTGGTTTCGGCTGTCGTTTTTAAAAAAAAAAGAAAACATTCTAACGGTTTCCAAATGTTATGAAATATAAATAAAAATCTTCACTTAGACGCGATTATTTTTTCCCGACAACATCGGTAATATTTATTTTTTGGAAATGTAATCTCTTGCTGAATTCTCAATACGCCATTAGGGAATTACCTCGTAACCCAAAATTTGCACCGGTAAGCACGTTGTTCTCGCTTAGGCGGTTGTTGAAACTGAAGCATGTAGCATTGCGGATGAGAAATTGATCATTTCTTGATTAAACTGGCACAACATGCCTTGAAAACCTAAGGAAGTGTACTAAGGGCCACTGAAAAAATAAACACAGTGAAGACAAAAAATGTAAATGTCGTGATTAAAGCCCACATGTTGACTTTATTCTCGAGTTTATTTTGTCAGTTAAATTTGTCTAAACTAAATTTCATCTTAAAATGAATGTTTAATTTACTAGATTTTTCAAACCCCCATAAAAAGAATGTAGACATTAAATGTTTATATTAAGGTTCCCCACCCAGGTTGTTAACTCCCGCACCCTTTTTAAACTGACTTTTCTTGAGTGAAGGCGCAGCAATCGCCGATTGACTTTGTGGGTATTCCTGCTCAATGAACATTCAATCAATCAATCAACATTTATTTATATAGCACATATTCATACAAAAAATGTAGCTCAAAGTGCTTTACAAAATGAATAGAGAAATAGAAGAAAAATAAAAGATAAACATAAGTCAACATTAATTAACATAGAATAAGAGTAAGGTCCGATGGCCAGGTGGACAGAAAAAAAAAACTCCAGAAAAATTCAGAATACTAAGATAAATAATTGATATCTTTTTATGAAATGCATTAAAGCATGTATTAGACAGAGGGGGGGATGGGACTGTAGTGCTGCTCCTTTGCATTATGGGGTTCTCAGGTCTACGCTCAGTGTAGAGAAATTTGGGGAGGTGTACGAGGCTCCAAAAAACTGGATACTGTATTTGAAAAGGGGATCGCATTGGTTTAACTGAAATATTGTAAATGTTGGGTTCACATCTGAGGTCGGAGATATAACAAAGAATTCAATGGATGTTTTCTGAGCAGACTTTCTTTATTGTGAAGTTTACGTCATCGCACCTAAAACCCCCAGTTCCTAGGGCCTTTTTCTTTTCCTATAATTTAAACACAACGAAGCGCCTTTGTGAAATTAAAACCTAGACCTCAGTTTTCAATTTTCGTTTTACATGTTTAATTATGCCCTCCATTCAGAGGTCTAAGCTTATAACTAGTTTTAATTTCACAAATACGTTTTTCTTGTGGTGATTGGTTATGTGGGGTTTAGTACGCCAGATAGAGACTAAAAGTAAGAAAAAAAATTGGTTCAATTGAAAAGTGTTTTCTAAAGCTGAACGCCGGAGGTTGAGGTTTGCTTTGTTCAATACCGTTCTTTAGGGAAAAGTTTGACCCACTACCAGCTGTGGGAATTTTGACTGTCATCTGGCAACAGGCACATCACTCATAAAAACCCGAAAAGTCATCAGCATTCACTTCTGCAGAACCATCAGCCCAGGAACCATGCAGTTCAGCTCAAGAAGAAATGAACAGCATTCAGCCCATGCTGTCTGAGATGGTAAAGACTTGGGAGAAGATGTTGAACACAAAAGCTGAAGAACATGGCAGAAAATGAATCAGGGCAGTGTTCTGTTGTAACTGTAATATATGAAAAAAAAACCAGTGTAACTATAATGAAGGCATTGTTTATTAGCCAGTTAAAATAAGGGAATCTTTTACATAATGTTCTAGAGCAAGGTGGCAAAATACTACCCCTGAAAGAATTTTTTCAGTTTTAAAATGGAAGGCAGTTTGGTATCAATAAAAGAGATCAGAAAAAATAAACTATTTTCACTTTTGTTATTTGTTTATGGGCAAGTAAATTTAACTCGGACAAGGGATTTTCTAAGTTTACTTGTCCGTGGACAATAGAAACAAATTTGATTTCCCCCACCCCTGGAGTACTTTAGACCTCCTCAATCCCACTACATGCCTTCCAATGAGGAAGCAGAGCCTGAGGACTCAGACGGGCCCCTATCTCTGGGACTGAGGGTTAACGAGGTGGTCAAAACTCTTGGTGGCAGGGGCCCCCGGGTGGATGAGATATGCCCGGAGTTCCTCAAGGCTCTGGATGTTACAGGATTGTCTTGGTTGACACGCCTGCAACATGGCATGGACATTGGGACAGTGCCTCTGGATTGGCAGACCGTGGTGGTCCCCCCCTTTAAGAAGGGGATCGGAGGGTGTGTTCCAACTACAAAAGGACACACTCCAGCCTCCCTGGAAAAATCTGTTCAGGGGTGCTGGAGAGAGGGTCCATCGGATAGTTGAACCTCAGATTCAGGAGGAACAGTGTGGTTTTCGCCCCGGTCATGGAGCAGGGACTAACACTACACCCTTAATAGGGTCCTGAAGGGTGCATGGAAATTGCCCAACCAGTCGCATGTTTTGTTGACTCAGAAAGGTGTTCACCCCTCAGGGACCTGTGGGTGCCCCGGGGGTATGGGTACCAACCCTGCTAAGGGCTGTTTGGTCCCTGTTTAACAGGTGTCAGAGCTTGGTCTGCATTGCTGGCAGGTCAACCCGTTCCAGTGAGAGTGAACTCGCCAGGCTGCCCTTTGTCACACATTCTGTTCACAACTTTTGGACAGAATTTCTAGGCACCGGGTGCTGAGGGGTCCGTTGGTGGACTCAGAAAGTGGTTACTGCTTTTTCGATGATGATGTCCGTTTGTTCATCAGGCGATCCAGCTTCTGGGTTGGTTCGCAGCTGAGGTGAAGGCTGGGATGGGAATCAATCTCCAAATCTGGGCCATGGTCCTATGGAAAGGTTGCAGGCCCCCTCAGGGTTGGGAGCAAGATCCGCCCGGGAGGAGTTCGATCTCAGGGTCTTGTTCAAGTGAGGGAAGAATGATCGGGGGATTGATAGGCGGATTAGTATGGCATCTGCAGTGATGCGGCTCTGCATCGGTCTGTTGTGGTGG
>NW_024378490.1:0-16036 GCF_016835505.1 Polypterus senegalus
CTGTAAAGGTACCCCAACAGTGTGGGTTATCTCCTCCACAGACCACTGCGTAATCCACATTCGCACCAGCTAAACTGTCCAATTTATGGCATTGTCAGCCAGAAATCCATTATATTAACTTAACATTAAATTGTACTGTAAAGCTTTCTTACTGTAGTTATGAAGAAGAACCCTGAAATACAAACCACTTTGGAACAGTAACATTCTATTTGGTGCGTCATTTGTGGGTCCTGACAGTTGCTCCTCAAAGTGAATGTACCTGAAATTATGTAAATATGTTATAAATTGATTTGACTTATGTAAAAAACTGAAATCCTTGAATTGCTATCTCAGTCTTTACATTATTTTACCTTGTAGTCAGCTGTAAAGAGTAAATTGGATTAATATTTCATTTAAACACCAAGGTGTTGTACCGTGTTAGCCATTATGAATGTAGAGAAAAGCCAAGCAAAATGACACCTTTTATAATACATCTTGCCTGAAGAAGGTGTCTGAGTTGCCTCGAAAGCTTGCATATTGTAATATTTTTAGTTAGCCAATAAAAGGTGTCATTTTTGCTTGGCTTTTCTCTACATTTAAACACCAACAAATCAAACTAAAAACAATACAACGCTTCTTAAGGAATCCTGATCTAAACCCCACAGTAGGTGATCTTGTGTAATAAAGAGGTACGATTTTCAGCATGACAAGGCCTGCAGGCATCTTAGCACAACTGAGGTTTTCACCACCAACACCTGTGCTTGTGGTTGTGGTACAGCAACTGCTCAGAACCGTCAGAGCGTAGGTTGGTAGATTTTCATGCACCATATGCTCTGGCCTTAGTTGTACAGTTTTAGTTTGAACAAAATCCTTTTTGCTAAGCAGTGATAAATCCATTTTTATGAACAAGGACTTTGAATTTCAAGTTGTACAATTTGCTGAAACTATTTTAAATATGCCTGTCTGTTTAAATCCATTTTTAAGAGATTTTAATTTTGTTTTTACACTATTTTATGTATATTAATAGAATCAAAGACACTAAATAAAATAACTATAATCCATTTTTTGTGCTGCTGGGACCATATGCATTCTTTTAAAAGACTTCTTGGTCAAATCAAAAGCCCCGGAAAGGGCATTAACGTAACCATATCTTATTGGTTAGTTTTTGGGTTTAAATCATTCAAATTATAATTTTTGTTTATTGATATAGAAGTCAGACGACAATGTCATTGTTGTGGAAACTTTTTTTAAGTTTTGCATTATTTTCATCGGGAAAAAACTTTTGGGGGGAAAGGCCCCTGATGATTCAAATTTGTTTGACTTATAATGATGATGTCACAACAGATTTGATCTTCACTGGTTTTTTTACAGGGGATTAAAACCTTTGCAGAGCAGTTGTTTTGGGTTTTTGTTGGTGGGAGGGGGAAAGAGTGACAGAGGTGTGGGCACTGCTTTTTAATCTTTGAAGGGAGTGGTTGACTGTTGCGTCCAGATGGACCCTGATATGTATTCCTTTGAGGCAAAACACGGGGAATTTCAATATGAAGCTCAAAGGTGGGCAGTAACTTACTATAAATATGCCGAAGGCAACTGGTTCATATTATGTTCATTATATCCTTTTTTTTCATCTCTTACTTGTTAATTTCTTTTTAAAAACATACTTTTTTTTTCTTAAATTTTTTCTTTTGATGATACTATTTTTACCTAGTTAAATACACCTACAAAAAACATCTGTCCTTTGTCTTTTGTAGTTACTTTGCATTAAATGTTAAGGAAAATTCCTCATCTTCGTGTCTGACTGCCTCTACAGTGCTCCAATTTCATTGAATTTTGGGTACAATAATTTTTAAAAATTTGTTGGGAAAGCCCCATTTTTATGTATATATTTAAATGAAAACACTAAAATTTTTTTTCTAAATTGTAATTATCCACATTTACCTTGGGGGAGTTTACCCCTTTGACATGCCCCAAAACCCTTTTACAAACAAAAAAGATCCCAAAACCGTATAAATGCCAGGTGACCTGGGGGATTTTTGGTTTAACTCTCCATTGGGTCTTCTTTCAAGCTCAAGAGTTCCAGTCTTGGGGAGCTACGGGGCCGCCACACTTCACTCCAATCGCTAAGCCTTAATCCAAAGTGACAATACAGCATCCCAAAAAATCTATGAGAGCAGTTAAAAATTTTCTGTATTTACAAAGGGAAAAGTACCCTAAAAAAAAATACTAATAGGTTTTTTTTTTTTAAACAATGCCGGGGGAAGATATGACTGGAGACAAAAGGTAGTGACATCAAGCATGGTTTAAGTATAGGGGGAGCATCATAAGTTGTAAATAGTGCACAAGTTGGTATGCATGAAAGTTCTACTCATGGCAAAAGGTAATGAAGTATTGAAAAATGCTGTTAAAACCATTATCCTGTATGTTTACATTCTAATATCCCTCTTTTTTTGGGTGACTCTTTTCTCAAAATATTTAATACATAAACATATGTTTATCTGTGTTTGATAAATTCTTTAAACAAAATCAAACAGGCACAACTTTCAAAAATTTAGTTGTTTCAGGGAATGTCCCTTTTAAAAAATTTATGTCCTTTTTTGTAATTTGTATCATTTTAAATTTAAAATTTTGGGGAAACCTGTGTTAAACCATAAAACAGTAAATGGAATCAGTTTTTTTTCCCCCAAATAACAGACTATGCATCTTTTTTAAAAAAGGCAACAGCTAAAAATTAGTCCCAAAATGTTTGTCTAAAAAGGGATCCCTTGAATTTCGGGTCCTATCCCTCCTGGGTAAAAGTCCCCTGGGCTGTCCGCTTTTACAGGTTGAAAGAACAAAAAAACCTTCGAGGAAAGGGAACATTTCTCTCTAACCCAGGAAGACATAAAGTGATAAGCTTTAGCAAATAAATAAAGCAAAAAAAATCTGAAAGAGCATCTGGACCAATTATTTTCCCATCTGGGACAGCATCTATCCCACGGGGCCCTCACATAAATAAAATGGGTTTAGTTTGGGCTGGTTTAAACCAACCTCCAAAACACCCCTGGGATGTAAAAATTTTTTTATCAGGCATAAAAGGGGTTACATTTTCACCCCCCGTGCCCACCCCCGTGACAGTGACATTTAAAACATCTGCACTACAGTTTTCTTTTGACATGCATAAATTTTAATCTTTTAAACCACATCAGGATGGTGTGTGAAATCCACCAGTTGTTTTCGGCAAGGGGCCCCTTAAATTTTTTGAAGGTGCCATATTTCTGTATAACACCCTGTGCTTAAATATTAAGCTGAAAAAACAACAAATCTTAAATCAAATAAAAAGAAACACTTTTAACAGCAATAGAAAATGTGCTTGGAAAAAAAAAAAGGAAAAATTTTTAAAAAAAAATGAAAGAAATGCTTTATCAAATTCCTTTAGTTAAAACTTTCAATCCATGGCACTAGCAACCCCCGAAATAAGAATTCATCTCAAGCCACCAAAGCTGGCCGGGGGTTTTTTAAACTTTGGAGAATTTATCCCAATTAATTGAGATTTCCAAAACGCTCATCAATTTCATATCCCCAGACACATTGGTATAGTTCTCAACTCAGTCTCAAGTTTGGACTTAACTCTAACTGGTTTTTTTTTTTTCCATTTCATTGTAGTTAAAAGATTGGAACACAGATAAAGGTTGGGGCCAGGGAAAACCCAAAGTCAAAAAAACGAACATCAGTGCTATGTGATGACATTTGCATTCCTTTAAAATCACTCCAAAATTTTCCTTTTTGAAAATTTTTTTTGGGTTGGTTTTAAAAAGGGTACGGGCCCCCCGAAACCTGGGTTTTCCCTTGCGGGCCCTGATAGACAATAGATAGATAGATCTTTTTAATCTAAAAGGGGAAATTACGTGAAAAAAGTAGAAAAAAGTGCCAAGGACGAGTCCACATAAAAGGTGGGAAGGTCGTAAAATAGAAAAAAAAAGTCATACAAGGGCTGCTAAAAAGGGTGCCCCCGGGGGGCCCAGATTCGCAATGTATTTTAACACATTAAACAGGCCACATTAATCCAAAATTAGCATGTTAACTTTCCAGCCTTTTTTTATAATATATACATAATATTTTTTAAAAAATTAAGATATGAGTTCAGAGTTTACTTGATTACTTACTGTTAACTCTGCTTAAAACGTTTTGAAGAAATAATAAAAGCCTAAAAGGAAAAAGCCAAAAAAACTAGAAATTCAGTTAAAAAAGGTTACGATTTTACAACTTTTCACCAAAAATGAAAACTTGACATTTGGGTTTGGAAAAATTTTAAAAACCCCAAAACCAATGTCTTTTTTTACAATTAAAAACTAAAAAAGTGGCCTTTTAGATTAATTGGGTTTCTGGCCTTTTTATTTGGGGAAAAAAAGGATACTGATATATTTTTGATTAAAGATCCCAAAATTATTAACCCAAAGTTTTTAAAGAAAAAGTTAAAAAAAAAATTGTTAACAATTTGGAAACCCAAATAATATTTTTTGGGGCTTTCCCCCTTTTTTTAAAGTGGAAGACAGATTTTAACGTGCTGCCTATGGTAAGACCTAAGTATTTTTTAACTTATATTTTGTCGTCTGTTGTCTGTATAAATTGGGGGAAGGGTTACTTATTCTTTTTTTTTTTCATTCAATTTTTCAAGCCCTTTTTGTTTTTCCAAAAAAAAAAAAAAAGGTTTATCATTCTTCTGGCATAAAACTCTTAATTTTTTCATCTCAAATGTTGGGTGAAGGGGCAACCTTTTGGGTTTTTTGAAGGATAAATCGGTTTAGGGGCAAGCCAAAAATATATCCCAGACCTGCTAAAAATATTGGGGGGTGGGAACCTCCCAAATTCCGGAAATGGTAAAAATAAGTGTCCCCAAAAATCCCAATTTAAAAAATTTCAAAGGGCAAAAATTTAAACCCAAATTTAAATTAAAAAATGTCTCAATGATATGAAAATTACATGCAGGGTCAAATTTTTTGCCTTTAATTACATTACCGAATGGAAGTATTTTGATCTTTATATGTATCCCTTTTTGTACATTTAAAAATTTTTTAAAAAATTTTTTTTTTTGGTTTTAAAGTATAGCAAATCTAATTTTTTTGGTTTTTGGTTTTTTTTTTTTTGCCTCCCCCAAAAATCCATTTTTTTTAAGGCATTTTTTCTTACCCCAACCCCAGTAGTGGGTGTTGACGGGCATTGTGGAACCTAAAATTCCCGAACCGTTTTGGGATCAAACGGGGAAAAGTTAAAATTAATTCGGGATCGAGCGATGGATAATCCCGTTGGGGACTAACGCTTTTTTTTGAACTTTTCTCGATTTTCGCTCATTTTTTTGTTTCCCTTTTAATTGTTTTGGGCTTTGACAAAAGATTTTTTGTCGGTTTTGACCTTCCCCGTATTTTTTTTTTCACATCTTTGGTCTTTTTCATTTTTTTTTCTTTTGGGCAGTTGGAAATTTTCCTGAAAACCGAGTTGTGGTAAATTATAATTTTGAATATAAAGTTATTTAAAATTAAAAGCTTAAAAACCAAACTTTCAATTTTTTGAAAAAAAATAACCGAAACATCTGCTATTTACCTAATCATTCCAGTTAAACTTACTATAAGGTTTGCTTTAAAAAAAAACATTTGGCTTAACATGAAAGACTATTTAAATTTACTTTCAGTACTGGGTTTTTGCCTTTTAAAAAAAAAACAAAGAAAAAAATTCCCTATCATCAACAGGAGGCTCCCCTTTTTTTGCCCAATCTTTTCCATTTACGGTTTTTTGGCCTTTTTAAGTAAAAATACAAAAAACGGGCATCTCCAGAATTCACACTGGTAAAGTAGTATTTAAACCCAAAACAGAAACGGCTAATAGGGAGTGGATTGTTTTATTTTACAGCCTTTAATCAATTTTTTCTTTCTTTTGTCAGTTTAACAGCTTTTTCAGGTTCATGGTTAACTGATTATCCCGGGGTCTTGGGTTTTTGGGGGAACGACGTTGTGTGGCTTTCCTTTCCAGTCCCCATAATGACAAGAAGAGGCGGTGTCCTTTTTTTTAACCCCTAGGCAAAAAAGTATATAATGTTAATCACATATTGTTTGAAAAAATTGGTAATAAATGCATCCCTAGTAAAAAATTTTTTAGTTTGTGGTTTATAAAAGATTTATGGTTAAAATTTACCCCTCAAGTAGTTTTGTTACTTATACCGGTGGATCTCGTTTAAAAAATTATTCTCATATTCTGAGTACAAGCAAAAAATATTTTTACGGTTTTCAATAAATTTTTAAAAATATAAAGGCATAAAAAAAAAAATATAAATCTCTAAGTTAAACGATATCACTGTGATGAAATTTTTTCAATCACCCAAACAGCAAAACAGTGTTTTGTTCCTTTTTACAAATCAAAGAAAAAAGTAATATTTGTTGCAACATTATAAATAAAAAACCCTATTACTTTTATATTTATGTTTTCTTGTAATAAAACATCCCTGATATATCCCTCCCTTTTCTACCGGGACTAACCGGGGCTGTGGCGTTTTTGGGGTCAAAGCAGAAACCAACCCCCATGAACACATTCTTAACGTTGCCGGTAAATGGGTTTCAATTGCCCAAAAATTTTGGTAATGAAGATAGATTTTTTGAGGCCCAAAATAGCACAGCGTGAAGACAGATTTTACTAACACTCCTTCAAATAATAGGTTTTTTTGTCTTTTTTCCCGAACATTGCCTTAGGTGATCCCCCCTTAATTTTTTCCTTTTTTGCAGTTACCTCTTACTTCCCAGAAATCTTCCTTTGCTCTTTTTAAAAAGATTTTTTTTTTTTTTAAAAAAACTACAACTTTTAAAGGGGTTACGTACAAAGGAAAAAAAAAAAAGATCTTCTGGTTTGGGAAACAACACTAAAACAAAAAAATTTAAAAGTGAATATTTTGCTCCCAAAAATTTTTCATACAGTAAGTTTTTTGATTTTTTGGGTTTCCGAAATAAAAGGGAAAAAAAAGGGGTTCCAATCCTTTCAAATCAAAGTTTTTTGAAAATACCAAGACGCCACTTGTTTAGTGGGAAAATTCTCAGCAAGATGTGATTGGGGGTTTCAGGAAGGCTTCTATTTTGACTATAACACTGTCTTAGACATTTATCACAGATCCTGGTTGTTTTTTTTTTTGGGGGTTTTATTCAAACACATTTCAAGGGAAAAGACCAAGGCCCTTTTGATGTATTTGTTAGAGGTACCATACAAATAACGATATTTTAGTTTTTTTTCAAAAAAAAAAATTTTGAAAGTAAATTAAAAACAATTTTCCTTTAAAAACTTCGGTGGAAACAAGGGGTACATCAATTCCTTATTTAAACCGTACAATTTTTTATTTTATTCTCCTTTACTTCCAAAAAAAGATTTAAAAAGTAAAAAGTTTTTTAAAACACTCCCAAAATTTAAAACTCAAAATGCCAAAATCTATACATTTTTGTGGAGGTTTCTTTTAATCATAGGGTTTTTTAGCTTTTAACTTGCATGCTAACCTTTTAACTAACCTGCTTCTATATTTAACGTTTGCTCACTCTGTTTTACAAAAAACTAGTATCGAAAAAAATCAAAGTAATCTTTAAGTAAACTTAATGGATCTGTGTTTGCCTATATCATTTATCTTCATAATGTTTCAAAATGTTTGTCTTAGTTGAATTATTAAGTTGTTGCCCCCAAACGCACAAACATGCAGTTTTAGATGTTAGTTCTAAAGTTACATTCCTATTGTTAGTCAGAAAAGAATTTTAAATCCACTGCAGTTATGATAAGGGTACTGTAGCCCCCACGGAGCAAAATGGGAGGACAGTGGGTTTGGGGAGGAGAGACAGAGAGCAAGCTATTTCTGATCTACCCTGATCATCCCTACAATTTAGTCCCAACACAGCAATGGGGTTTCATAGCTATAACTCCTTGTAATATAGGAGATTAAGGTTTAAGATATCATATGAAATGTACTATCTTAATTTAAGACCACAAAAATGTCAACAAAAGCTCAGAAGCAATGTTCTCAATGACCAAACAGTAAACTTTGTGAGCTGGAATGTCAAAGGTCTCAACCCACAACAAAGAGGAAGAAAGTATTCTCTCACCTAACAGGTCTAATCCAAGTTAGTATTTTTATAGGAGACTCACTTAATCAACAAGTATCATTTTGGTTGCAAAGAGACTAGGCTGGCCAAATATTTCACTACGGTTATACAAAGAATACTAGAGGTGGGGGAATTTCTCAGTTTTAATTGATCATAACTATCAGACCTTGGGATATTCTAAATCCATATTTAAGAGCATATTCATTCTTCTCACCAGTAAATCATTGTTACTCAAAATTGATTATTTCTTTATAGATAGCAATTTCTTGCCCACAATTAAATCTTGTAAATAAAACGCTATTGTTATCTCCACCATGCCCTCTGATCATAGAGCTGACATAGTATTCCCACATACTTATCCAAGCGGGTGTCTTTAGCCCTTCTCATTAGCTGATGAGCACTGTAGAGAATTTATGTCCAAGCAAATTAAATTTTTTTAGGGACAAATGCATCCTCAAAAGGGTTTATGCAGGAATACTCTGGAACGCCATTTTAAGAGGACAGATTATCTCAATCTTTTCCACAAAAGTAAATCGGGAAAACCCTCAGGGTCTGATGCTACCCTGTTGAATTTTATAAAACATTTTCAGTTAAGTTAGCTTTCCTCTTATTAGCAACATTTATAGAAGCCAGAGACAAAAAAAAAATTTCCTCAAACTTTTGAAATATTAATTATTGTTTTTTCCCAAAAAAAATAAGGGTTAAATACAATGCATCATACAGACAGTCTCACTTTCGAATAATGATGTTAAGGTAATCTCTAAAGCCCAGCCAGAAGAAGTGGAGAAAGTGCTCCTTCAGTAATATCACAGGACAAACCAGATTTATTAAAGGTAGACATCTAGCTTCCCATCTTGATGCTATTTAATGTAATATATTCACCCATAAAGTTTAACACCCGGGGATCATATTTTCTTTGGATGCAGAAAAGCATTTGATATGTTTGAATGGGATTACCTGTTCACCAACTTTGCATAAATTTGGTTTGGCCAGAACATATGTGCTTGATTTAAACTACTGTTTTTCCCGTCAGAAGATTCAGTTTTTATTTACAACATTATTTCAGACTAATAGAAAATAGAATGTGGTACTGCCAAAATGCCCCCATCACCACTGCTATTTGCGAATTGCATTGACATTGGCTGTTCACTTTTGAAATTAAACAGATAAAGGGGATTTTCAGGGGAAAAGGGCTTGGACCCACAAAATACTGTGCCTTCAGCCAATGTACTAGTGGAATTTCAAAAGATATCTGACCAAAATTAATTTAAACATAAGTCTGCTTTTTCCAGTGAATTCTCTAAAAACAACACAGATTGAACACCTCCCTTTATCAGAATCAGTTTAAATACCTAGGTCAACATCACAGTTAAAATTAAAAGTTTTTAAAAATATTTTGTATGGAGAAAAACAAGATGAAATAGATCAAAAGGAGAACACTGGGAGGTTTTGGCACTATTGACTACATCAACTTCTGAGGGACATTGTAGTTCCAGAAGAAAGAGCTGTTTTCAAACAAAAGGGGATTCAAGTGACATAAAGGGCCTTTTGAACCAAAAAACTTTAAAGTGGTGATCACATGAGCTCAAACCAGAAGGAACCGGGTTCCAGCTCAGGGGTGAGCACGGGAAAAAAGGGGGAGAGTTGCAGAATAACAGCATGAAGGGTGGGGGATGGGATGAAGATCATCATGGCTGCAGCCGGGCCAATTGGAGAAATATGGAAGAGCAAACCGTGAAAACCTTAATAGGCCACCCCCCTAACACAGCTCACCTCAGAGTACTGCCCCCTCCACCCATCCTTCCCCTTACCGAAGGGAAAGTTTTCCCCACCCACAAACAGATCCCAGGTAGGCAGAGGCTGAGGGGGACTTAAAACAAAACAGTGGGTCCCAAAGGATATCACCACAGCTGAGGGGGCCCCCTCACCGTATCTTCAACCCGAACCAGGGAAAAGGGGGGAAATTCCGGGGGAAAAAACATCTTGATCCCCCCAGTCCCAAAAATATATTCCTGGGAAGTGAAGCTTCAGCCTTCCCCTGCGCCGTGATGAAGGTCATGGGCGCTGCCTTCCACCCCCGACCACAGGTCTGCCATGCCCCCCGACCCCCTGCAGTCCACATACCGGAGAAGGTGGGGGGAGGTCATCTACCCCCATTCTCCCCCTTGGGAAGAGGCAATGGTGGAGGGAAAATGTTTTTGGACTTCTCGCCTTTAAACATCCCCAAACCCCCCTCAGGGGCAAAAGACAAGTCGGGGGTTTTCTGGGGTGGATCGTGAATATCTTACAAAAGACCTCAGTATGTGCCCGAACTGGTCGGGCACGCAAAAAGGGGACTGTACTTTTTCGGGTCCTGGCCCCAAACTTTGGGTTCCAAACGCTCAGAGTCCTGTAATGAAAAGTTGCTGGGGCCACGCTTGTGAGCTGCAAAAGGGGTGGGGGAGGAGGATGGGGAAATTTTAAACGGACTTTTTTAAAAGGGAAAAAAATGCTCTGTGGAAAGGAGGCCCCTATACTTTCAGAAGGTTTGGATCCTTTTAACATCTGCAAAAATGCGATGTTCTATCAGACGGGAAAAACCCTTCCCCGGGGGGGGGGCTGAGGAGGCATAAAAAAGAGGGCCCCCACCCCGGACAAAAGGGGGGGAAGGCAGGCTCATTTAGGCACGGGAGCTGACAGTTTGACATCTGGGGCAGAGCACATTTTTACGGGTTCCGTCAATCATTGAAACTATTATCCACTGAACAGTATCATCTCCAGACAGAAAAGCCTCAGCAAAACTGCTGTCTTTCCCCTGCCTTCGACAGACTGGGAGACGCCTCCACAACACTATGTGACTCTTAAATTCCACCCCGTAAACGTTAAATTAAAAAAGTTACTGTCTGTTATACCTGTATTTTTTTACTATTTAATTTAATATTGTTTTTATCAGTATGCTGCTGGGTTTGTGAATTTCCCCTTTGGGGGTTATTTAAAATATCATATTATTTATCTATCTATCTATAGATGGTCACCCCATTTTACTTTTTTGATGGATAATTAAATTTCAAGATGAATTCCGCCTAAGCCTCTGTTCCCATTTCAAAAAATCCCCTATACTGTAATTAACAAATTTTTTTGAAAATTGAAAAAAACCATTTTTTTTGAATTAAAACCCCCTTATTCAAAAGGGAACCCAAATGACCTAAATCAGAAGGAAAAATTCATTTTATTCAGTTTTATTACGGGCAAAATACAACACAAAAACCACACAAATAAATTAACACACACTAGCTTGGTTAATGGGAAAATGAAATTTCATCGTTCCTTTTATTTTCCCTTTGTTTGTAAACAGTAAATAAAAGGTAATCAATATATTAATACCCAATTGTCCTTCATTCACACAGAAAAAGGAACCAATGTAGGAAGCTTTTTTAAATTAGAAAAAATTTTTATCTCGGGCAACTTTACACAAAAAACCCCCTTTTTTTTCCACCCCCCCTACTTAAAAAGTTTTTTTTTGGGGAAAAGGAAGGGGATTAAATCATTTAGAATTTGTATATAAATAATGTTTTCGATTAAATTTGAAATTTTATCCCCCCACAACAATTTTTTTTCCACTACCCAAAAAAGAAATTTTCCAAAAAAAAATCTGCCTAAGTTTTTGTTTCCCCCACCTATTTCTATTCGGGAATTGATATCTTGGGGACCCAGACAGCATTTCTAAAATATAAAAATTTTAAAGCCCCTTTCCCTTTTTAAAGATCCCAGAGTACAGTGGGAAAAGGACTTTACCAAATTTCAGAAATGGAAGGGAAAACCCACACACAGGATTCAGAGTTTATGTGAAAAGTATTCAATTATTCAACTAAAAATTGTCAAATTGTCCTGTTTTGGGAAAAATCCAACCTGTAAACATTGCAACGAGCCCAGCTTTTGACAAAATTTTTTAAATGTTATCAGACAGCCTTGGGGTCAAACCCTCCAACCAAAAGCTGTTTTGGTGTACTACCAGATGGACTTAAAGTGGAGCAGGACAAACAAACTGTAATTTACGATTTCACTACTAGAGTAGACTTATTTGTCAACTGGAAGAAATCTACCCCACTCTTTTAAAGGGTCAGTATGTAACTGATGTTATATACTATTTGAAATTGGAAAAATTAAATTTCACTTAGACCATTTATATTGAGGAAAACACTCTTTCTCCTTACTACTCTAATTGTTTTACTTGGCTGTTGGCTTTTCCTCTTGTCAGTGTACTGACCAGGAACAGGTGCTGTTACATAGTTGTCTTCGATTGAGCAGACACCATTGATGGAAGAGTCTTGGTGAAGAACGTGGTCCTATACAACATTTAATTATCCTTTATACAGTATTGGTGTGTTTGCTCCAGGTGCAACTTTTTCATTTTAAAAAAATGAAAGTCATACCTTGTGCCCTGTGATAAAATAAATTAATTCCCTTATTTTACTCATATAGATATTCGTGGGTGATGATGACCATGAAAAGCACTGTACACCATTTTAAATCAATTTGATTAAATAGAGATTTTTGTAACACCGCGAAACAGGTGTGTGTGATGCTTTCACCATGACATGGCTTCAATGAACAATTACACTTTAATTAATTTGCTCTACAGATACAAAGGAAGCGCAGACAAATTTTTGGGATCCTGAACTCACTGAGATGAGCCAAACTCACAGCGTGCAGAGAATGAATCGAGGCAGCGGGTCCAAATTGGCTCAGTGCTTTTATCTCTTTCAGACCATGAAATAGGAAGGGAAGACAAACACCTGGGGTTCTAGGGCATCTGCTGGAAAGATAAAACATCATGAAGGTTACAGTTTTTTCCCAAACGGCAGATGGCTATGGAGGCATGTCCTTAAATGATATTACAGGAAAATCATGAACTGGTAATAATGTGTATTTTAGCATTTATGCAGTGTGTTTTATTATTAGATTTTGTCTCTCTGTGCTGGGTAGAGTCAGCATTTATCTGTCTATTCATTTATCTGAATTAACTGCTTGATTCCCAAATACATCATATTATAATATTTCCCCCTGAAAAAGTCTAGATATATGTATCATGCTTTAAACATTTTCTTTCATCAGATTTAACAGTGTGGCAATGTTGTAATTATGCTTTATTATGAATTATTGTTATATTCCATCAAATTTTTTTTTTCAGCTGAGGTTTTCAATGGTAGAAATTCATTTTTTTCAGTGGTTGATCGTATGACATCTATTTGAATGGTTTAAAATTATTGTGTACTATCTTTTATGCCATTTTTGGATTTCATGGATCCAGCTATAGCTGCTTTCACCTTGGTTATGATCCAGTGGCACACGGCATGATGTCACTTATGTGACAGAATAAAATATCCATCCTTTCCACTATCCTAGATTTTGAATATCCTAACAGATGTTGCTTGCATCTATTTTCCTATTCAGCTTCTGATTAAAAACATTTTGGCTGCATTATTTTCAATTTAGATTTTTGTTTTCATATTGGGGTTAGATGAATGTTCTTTGAAATCCATATGATCGTTTGCTTAATCAATTTTCTCTTCTTCGGGTTCTTTATTTTTTCTCCCTTCCAGATTCTTTAGTCAGCACAACACTCAGTTTTTCTTTAAGTCAGGAACTTGTATTTCAAATGTTAAACATTAATTTATCTATCCATTGTTTAAAACCTGTTAGTTCAAAATAGGCCCAAAAAGGACCAGAGCCTATTCTATCAGCAGTATTGTAGTAGTAAAAAAAATATAACTTTCTCTAAATGATTTAGTCAATTGGGATTATATTATAGGCGAACATTGAAATATTTTTAACCCAGCATTGCATAAGTCAGTGGGGGCAACCTAGGGCACCCCAGTCAAAGGGGCACTCAGAGCCCTCCTCAGTGGCACGCACGCCGCGCCGAGCACAGAGTTCGGTACTATAAAGCCAGAGGAATGCGGGCCGGTGCCCTTCACCGCCCCCCTCTTCACGGCCCCGAGGACTTCTTTCACATCACCTGCCCTCTGCCCAGCAGCCCAATGAGCTCTTCCTTCCCTCCTGTCTGGGGTAAGGCGATGCACCACATGCTGCTTGAGGGTGCGGGACGGACTGCAGCCTTTGAGTCTGTGATTCGTGGTGGGGTTGGAGGGATTTGGGATAGCGGTCCACAGCCAAAATTGAAAAGGCAGTTTTAATAGATAATTGCCCACCCGCTTAAGGGGGTTAAGGTAAGGGGGCGGGTTTCCGGAGCTTGTAACGCTGGTGTCTCGCTTAAGCACAGGTGAGGAGTCGTCCGCATCTGTAATTATTGCCGGAGTTGCTAATCGCACACCTGATCCAGATTAAAAATATAATGGGAAACTTTGGGAGCTATAGGGAAGACCTGGGAAAAAAATTGAGAGGATCAAGGGATGACAAAGGACAGACAGCAAGTTAAAGGGAAATGAAATCCTTAAAGTGTGGGAAATTCCCTGCCCAAAAAATCTTAAGTCAATGAAGGCACTTTGAGATTGCTTTCCTTACTGTTTGGAATATCTTATGCTTAAAAAGCTGTTTTCAGCTTTGATTAAATCAAATCTGACACCAGAAACAGACAACAGATGACCTGAGTGCTGCATGTTTGCTCTCAACTACAAAGTATGAGCCAAGGTTAGACAAATTATCAGCATGCATACAAGCAAAAAGCACATTAATTGTTCAAAAAACATACAGAATGCAAACTTTTACCTTTCAACAAAAAGTTGTTTGTTTATTGAAAGCTCCGCCTTATGTTTTTCTTTTAAGACAAAATATGTTAATGTATGGTGGTTTTCTAAACTAAAAGCTCAGTAGATAGACAGACAGAGCATCAATATTGGCAGTTCGCCAATTATCATCCAGCTGCACTCCCAGGTATTTATAGGTCTGACCCTGCACACCCCACCTCTGATGATCACGGGTCCATGAGGGGTTCGGGCCTCTAAAATCCACCACCAGCCCTTGGTTATGCTGGTGATCAGTTTTAGGTGGATTCAGGTTAAATTGCCATGTTGGCACTTTCCCCTAATAAGTGGGTTTTGGATTGCATTTGGGCACTTGGTTTCTAAATGGTTCGCCATCACTGGCATAAGTGAAGACTATTAAAGTAACTTTAAAAATTGTTATAGTTTTGATAAAATTTTATAACATTGATTCTCACCTGGACAAAGCTGCAACGTGAGGATTATGTTTTTAATTTCTCCAATGCTTTCAATACCACTCAGCCAAACCCTGTTAAGGGGGAAACTCAGATGATGTGGGTGGATGAGTCATGGCGCCCTGAATAATGGACTATCTGTCTGGAGACTGCAGTTTGGGCACTCAAGGACTGTGTTTCTGATATGGAGTGTGCAACACTGGGGCACCCCAAGGAACGTCCCGTTTTGTCTTCTCTTCACTTTGTACAACTAGACTATAAATATAATGCAAGGTCTTGTTACTTGCAGAAATTTCGACATTTTGCATTATGGGGTACATTGAAAGGGTAGAGTATAGGACTCAGGTGGAAACTTTGCTTCTTTTTGCAAAGGTAATTTCTCAAGTTAATCTCAACAAAACCAAGAAACTGGTTTTGACCTTTACCACCAAAGAGCCCCTATGTCAGGTCTCCATTCAGGAAATGGATGTGAGGAGATGCACTCCCACGCATACTTGGGGGTCTACATCAGATACAGGTTGAACCTTCTCGGAACAAAGAGACACTTAAAAAAAGGGCAGAGTAGGCACTTTTTTTGTAGACTACATTCATTTAATGTGAGTAGTAACATCCTTCACATCTTCTACAATTCTGTGTGGCAGCGATTTTTTATGCTGTGGTATTTCTGGGCTGGTAATGTCACTCAAGAGAAGCTTGAATTAACAAGCTAATTAAAAGGGCAGGCTCAGTTATGGGACAACTCTGGAGCCCCTGAAGGTTGTGAAGGAGAGAATTAAAACAAAACTGGAAGAAATTTAATTCC
>NW_024378491.1:0-10510 GCF_016835505.1 Polypterus senegalus
GAGCATAGCATTAAATCCCCCTGCATATTAACCGTGACTGAAAAGGTACATCACTCATTCCAAGCAGGAGGAGCTGCAGCAAGGCTAGTTTAGCCGGTAAAAGTAGATTTTTGTGGTGGGATCACATAGTTTCAAACATGAAAATCTAATTGCATTCTCCCGACAGCAAATAACATGCAGGAAGCAGGCTGTGACAGTGTGTTTGTTGCCATCAATATGGAATAGAATCTGTGGTGGTGAAAGTTTTATAGATGCAAAACGATGAATGATGATTTAAAAAAGATATGAACGTTCAACTGAAAAAAGAATAACTTCGGCATATTAGATAGCAAGGAAGAAATGAGTTTCATACAAATGAAACCACTTATGTAGATGCAAAAGGAAAATAGTTTGGAGCGTTTTCCCCAACAAATGACAATTACATTTGTTGTGCTGAACTAATTTCAAACATTACCGCAGACTAACAAAAAACTAATAAAGTCATATTGGTTCAATAGATTCTTCTGTGTTCAGATATTTTCATGATGATATGCCAATAAATAATCTTTTTCATAAAAACTGATGAAAACTTGTAACTTAAATTACAGGCTTAATTTTGCGGTTTTGGTTTAATGTGATTCTGAATACATAAGAAAAATTGTGAGTTTAGTTAATTTATTGAAAACTGCTGTTTTTAAGGGAATTTTGTGTGTGTATTCATTGCCAAACTAGTGCCAGAAGTGGTACAAAGTACTTAAGTACTTATTTTAAATGTATTATTCGATAAATGTTGTATAAAAAACTGTATTTTCTTTAAAATACAAGTAGTTCATTAAAATGTTAAACAAAAAATGTTTATTTGGAGAAAAGTTTCTTGTAATTGCCAATTTTAGAAAGTAATGCTTTTACACTAGAAAAAGCTCATAATCCCAGCCCACCTTAAATCCCTTCACACCTCTTCATCAGCATCTTTTGTTTTGTAAACGTGTCGATCAGCAGATGCAGCAAGCAGCCTGCTGTCCCATTCCCCGCCTTGACAGAGGGATAAATAGGGTAAATACAGTATATTTTACTTAGAATACATGCATTTCATGTGTATTCCGTGCCTACAAAGATCTGGGTAAGTGCAGGATGAAAGGAAATGTGAGGCAACAAATGACAACTCTTGGTAAATTACACTATACTGTATTATTTACCCTATATAACTCCAGGAACTTCACACGCAGATAAGGAGCATTGGCTTTATTTGGGAGAGTTGAGCTACGTCAAGGGGTGGGGTGGGGGTAAAGGGAATGGGACATCAGGCTCCTTGCTGCTTGTGCTGATCGACACATTTACAAAACAAAAGACAATGGAGAGGTGCAAAGGGATTAAAGGTGGGCCGGGATTACGAGTTTTTTCATAGGCGTTGGTAATTCTAGTGTTAAGGGTTTGCTTAGTCATAACCATTGACAATGGTATAGCATTTTAACCCCTGTAAGTTAATAAGAGATAGCAAGAAAGTTATATAACTTAGATACAGTGTTGTTGTTTAGAATAGGTCCCAGAACATAGTGACTTAAAAGACCCATATTCAGCATAGAAATAGGATAGGTATACAGTTTTCTGACCATTTTGAAATGGCTCAGAAACATCTGGAAATGGTTCACAAACGTTTGTCTGTGGAATCATTTTGAAGCATCATGATTTTGCTGGATCCCATTTTGTATGAGAAAGCTGCTGAACTTTCGTAATTTTGGGAAAACACAGCTACATTTCTTTGCATACCATTTGTGCTTAATTTCAAATGATTTTTTTTTTTTTTCAATCCAACAAATCGATTAATCGACAAACTAATTGGTAACTAGGACAGCTTTTCATTTCAATTTGAATTAAAATTTTGTTTATTACAATAAAATTAGAAAGGTCACTTTACATTTTAAAGCACACTTCTTTCCATTACCATTGTCACCAGAGTACCATCTTTTACACTTTTAATCAATAATTTGTTCTGGCCATCAGCTGCTGAAGTAAACTAAAATGCAACCAGTTGTTTTGTGCTTTATAATCTGCAATGTCTGACTACTCAAAAATAATCAACAATGTGAGGTTGTGTTTTCATCAGGTTTAAAAGGTACACACCATTGAATTTGCAATAGTAAAAACTTGAAAGATCTAAATTCTGGCAAATAATTATCTTATTAATGTGTTATACAAAAGGCAAAGGGGCTAAATTACATTTGCACATCATTAGGATGGAAAATTACCTCTTTAAACTTAAAAGCAATTATAAAACTATAAAAAGCCAGGAATCTAATAAAGGAAAAAAAAATCTTAATTTAAAAATTGCTTAATTCTACTGTATGTGTGACAATGACAAAACATGCCATGCAGACAAAAAAAAAATCATGTATATACAAAGTTTTGACTGGACCAGGCTTCCTACTGAATACACCAAGATATTATTTCCAAAATCAAATGTTTTTGCAGTTTTCTACCACATTTCCCAGGATTCCACTCTTAATGTGCCCAGTGCCCAAAAAACTGTAAGATACATTTAGTACTGCATTTCAAACATAAAATTATTACATTCATCTACTGTGTGTGTCATAAATGGAATATAACATTCCTTAACTGGGAAAAATGTATATTTCTTGATATACCAGAACACATAAAATTATGTGTATTTTCAATTGTCAATTTTTCTGTTTATTAGAGCAGAACAGCACCATGGTCATCTCATAACTAAAGGGACCTGGAATAGATGCATCAAGGTTGTTTCAAGGCACCAATTCTGTTTAAACACCTGCTCTCATATTTAAGTATTTTTATGCATTGAAACTATAATTCAATAAAGTAAAATGTTTCATCTTTGTCAGAACAATACACAACCAGCACAAGAATGGATCTACTGTAAACTACCTCTTTCTTACTTTTTTCTGCAACCTGTAATTAACTTATACACTTACTCCCGCATCATCCAACAAAGCAACAGTCTTTAAACAACTAACAAAACATCGAGAGAGAGAGGTTAGGAGCAGCTGCTGATACAGTCGCATTGCTGCACTCACCACATGACAAACCAACTCAGGATCCCAGATTAGGACCCGAGTGCAGCCATGCAACGGGTGACACCTCAGCACCACACTAGTTCAGATGGAATGTAACCAGTGTTAAGTTTTTATGATGGCCGAAGGGTTATTGCTACCTTTAAACAAATTACTTACAGGTGCATCTAAATAAATTAGAATATAATTGAAAAGTTAATTTCAGTAATTGAATTTAAAAAGTGAAACTCATATATAGATTCATTACACACAGAGTGCTCTATTTCAAGCGTTTATTTCTTTTCATTCTACTGATTATGGCTTACAGGTAATAAAAACTCAAAACTCACTATCTCAGAAAATTAGAATATTACATAAGACCAATAAAAAAAAGGATTTTTAATACAGAAAGGTTGGCCAACAGAAAAGTATGTCCATGTATACACTCAATATTTGGGAGGGGCTACTTTTGTATGAATTACAATGCGGCATGGCACAGAGGTAATCAGCCTGTGGCACTTGCTGAGGTGTTATGGAAGCCCAGGATGCTTTGTTAGTGGCCTTCAGCTCAACAGTATTGTTGGGTCTGGTGTCTCTCATCTTCCTCTTGACAATACCCCATGTTTAGGTCAGGCGAGTTTGCTGGCCAACCAAGCACGTGATACCATGGTCTTTAAAGCAGGTATTAAACCAGGTAAGCCAGAGGGAAGCATGAAGTGCTCTAAAATTTCCTGTTAGACAGCTACATTGGCTTTGGACTTGATAAGCCACAGTGAACCAACACCAGCAGATGACATGGCTCCCCAAATCATCACAGACTGTGGAAACTTCACACTGGACCTCAAACAACTTGGATTCTGTGCCTCCACTCTTACTTCAGACTCTGGGACCTTGATTTCCAAATGAAATGCAAAATTTACTTTAATCTGAAAACAGGTCTTTGGACCACTGAGCAGCAGTCCAGTCCATATTCTCCTTAGTCCAGGTAAGATGCTTCATGGTTTGACTCAAGGAATGCGACAGTTGTAGCCAATGACCCAGATAGGTCTGTGTGTGGTGGATCTTGAAGCACTGACTCCAGCTGTAGTCCACTCCTTGTAAATCTGTGGCTGTGGTTATCCCTGCTGCACTTTTTTCTGCCATATTTTTTCCTTCCACTCAACTTTCCATTAATATGCTTGGAAACAACACTATTTGAACAGCCAGCTTCTTAAGCAATGATTTTTTGTGGCTTACCCTCCTTGTGGAGGGTGTCAATGGCTGCCTTCAGGACAACTGTCAAGTCAGCAGTTTTCCCATGATTGTGTGGCCTACTGAACCAAACTGAGAGACCATTTAAATGATCAGGACTCCTTTTTCAGATGTTTTGGGTTAATTAGCTGAGTGGAGTTTGACACAATGAGTCTACAATATTGAACTTTTTCACCATATTCTAATTTTCTGAGATACTGAATTTTGGGTTTTCATTAGCTATAAGCCATAATCAGCAAAATGAAAAGAAACAAAACACTTGAAATATATCACTCTGTGTGTAATGAATCTACAACAATCAGTAGCAAGCTGTTCGACAGAAAAAAATGGCACTTTATGCCAAAAAAAGTCTGTCATTACAGTTCTTGAATCTGTTAGATGTATTACATCCATTAAACTCTTTCATCGGTGTAATGGAGCTAGATGCCAAGGAGAAGAAGATATGGGAAAAGACAATCTGCTGTGGCGAGCCCTAACGGGAGCAGACACAAGAACAATCAATGTACAGCCCAGTGTCAAAAAGCTGGGTCTTCCAGCAGGACAATGACCCAAAGCATACTTCAAAAAAACACCCTGTAATGGTTTAAGACAAAGTGCTAAATAGGTATGAGTTCAAATCTAAACACCACAGAACATCAAAGAAAACAGTTGCGAGAAAGCTCCATTCAAATCTGAGAGACCTGGAGAAGTTGGCAAAAGAGGAGTGGTCCAAAATTCTAATAGAGAGGTGTTGCAGGAAGTGACTAATTTTAGTTATTGTTAACAAAGAGTGTGGTACCAAATATTAAGTTGAGGGTGCCAATAATTTTTCCCAGTCCATTTCCCAAGTTTTTGCGTGGAATGAAATTAGATTTTTCTTTTTTCTGCACTTTTGTGTGTTGTTCTAATGAAAACAAAAGAAATGAATACAGAAGAGGCAAGAAAATGTTAAAAAGAAAAAAAAAATTGCAACAATTTTTCTAGAAGCAGCGGTGCATTTTCTGAATGAATTGCAGTGGTGACAATATTTTTGGCTATCACTGTAAGTACCTATAAGTGAATATACACTCATAGGTTTTAGTCATTTTTGTAATCACTGCAGTTTTTTTTAACTGTTAAAATAATATATATACTAATAAATATATACTATATTTATACAGGTGTGTGTTGCTTGTGTGTCCTAAATCTTGAGGTGTAATTTTAAATATGGTTTACCATTGTAATCATGACAAACAAATAATAAGCACAACACTAACCTTTGAAAAAGCTGCAAACCTATCAAATGTTAATAAGAGGTTTACAGCATTAAGAAAATACAGTGGAACCTCGGTTCACGAACGTCTCTGTACACGTCCAAAAAGTTCGCCAAACTTTTGACTCGGTTCACAACCACACATTCGATATACGAACAAGCCAGTTTTCCTTTCGGTGTGTGCGCTGCAGATGATTTCTGCATGTGTTGCATTGTTCTCGGTCAGATGTGCCTGCCTGCTGCTGAGAGAGAGGTGGAGGTTGGGTGCTGCTGAGAGAGAGGGGGAGGGTGCGTGCTGCTGAGAGAGGGAGAGAGCGAGCCTGCACGTGCATGCCTGCCTGGCTTGCTGGTTCATACGCGCTGAGTACTGTATTAAAGCACGTGTTGAGCCGCTCCCTGTTCATTGTTCTCATTCAGACGTGCGTGCTTTACTTGTAATCTCTTTGTGCTCTACAGTATTTCGTGTGTTTTTGCAGTTAACCATGGCTTCTAAGCAAATGAAGAGTGGTGAGAAGAAAGTTTTGAAGAAAATTGAAATCGAAGTAAAGAAAGAAGTTATTGAAAAGTATGACCGTGCGTAGTGTTACTGATCTTGCCGAAGTACAAGAAGTCAAAATCTACAATTTCGACTATTCTAAAGCAGAAAGAATCTATTAAAGCAGCTGATGTTGCAAAAGGAGTTACAGTGTTAACCAGGCAGAGGCTTCAAGTGCTGGAAGAGGTGGAAAAACTGTTTGCCAGTTTACTCATTTACCAATTTGAGAACCCTTGTGCTTTCAAGCAGCACAATGTAAACAAAGCCAGACTGCCAGTAATGTGGAGGGCAAACATGAAGGGTTGGGTCACAAGGACTTTGTTTTGGAATGGTTGCATGAGGCTTTCGCTCCCACCAGCTAAACAGCTAAAAACACCAGAAACCCAAGAAATCACAAGAGAGAAAACACCTGAAGGAAAACATCCCTTCATCGCGGAACTGTAACCTCCTCTCCACCCAGTTCCTCCTCACTTCATGCCAGAACTCGACTCATGCAAGGTTAGTTTTCTTGGTGGTTTATGGTTTTTGTATTACGGATTTTTCAAAAGTTAATTTTTCAGTTTGTAGCGTGAATTGTTGCAGTATTACTTTTCTCTTTTTTTCAAATGTTCGTTTTTTTCCCTGTGCTTAAAACTTATTAAAAAAAAAAGTGTTTCAATGGACTGGTTCGTAGCGTGATTTATTGCAATGTTACTTTCTTGGTGGTTTATTTAATTGCAGATTTTTCAAATGTTCCTTTTTTTCCCTGTGCTTAAAACTCATTTTTTTAAAAATTGTTTACTGTACTGTACAGTAAAGCGATCGGGCTATAAGGCTAATAGCATGATCTCCTGCAATGTTACTTTTTTGGTTGCTTGTGGTTGGTTTTTAAATAAATTTCAGATTTGTTCTAATGTTCCTTTTTTCCGCTGTGCTTGAAACTCATTTTTAAAAAAGTGTTTACAGCGACCGGGCTGTAAAGCTATTAGCATGAACTCCTGCAATGTTACTTTTTTGGTTGGTTTTTAAATTAAAGTTCGGATTTGTTCAAATGAGAGAGAGAGAGAGAGAGAGAGTGCGAGCCTGCTTGTGTAGCTGAGCAGGGAGCCTAGGTGTTTTGCTTCTCTCTCTCTCTCTCTCTCTCTCTAATGTGCCTACATGACAACTATTCCGAAGCCACATTTGCACTGATTTGTGTTTTTTGTATCTCACACCCTCATATACCTTTATCATGAGAGGATCCCTCATCAACAATGGAGCATTCAATCAGAAGAAAATATGAAGCTGGTTTTAAATTAAATGTCGTTGAAGTAGCGAAAGAAATTGGTAACTGCGCTGTTGCAACAAAATTCGATGCATCTGAGAAATTGATGCAAGATTGGAAGAGGCAAGAAAATGTTTATGAAAAAAAAAAATTAAGTTTATTATATATATCTATACTAATAAAAGGCAAAGCCCTCACTGACTGACTGACTGACTGACTGACTGACTCATCACTAATTCTCCAACTTCCCGTGTAGGTAGAAGGCTGAAATTTGTCAGTCTCATTCATTACAGCTTCCTTACAAAAGTTGGGCAGGTTTCATTTCGAAATTCTACGCATAATGGTCATAACTAGAAGCTATTTTTCCCCATTTACTGTAATGGAGTTGAGCTTGAAAGCCGTGGGGAGTGGAGTTTCGTGTGACATCATCACGCCTCTCACGTAAACAAGCATTACGTAGAAAACCAGGAAGAGCTACAAAAAGCGCTGAAGAAAACATGCATTATATAATTAAGAAGGCAGCGAAACAATTAGAAGCGAGTGACAAATAAAACCACATTCAGCAGCTCACATGAACCGACGCAGTGCGCAGACAAAAAGCAACAGTTCCAAAGAGTGCTGAACAAAAACCAAATTACACTGCTACGCTCAAATAGACAAACCACACGCCGTGGCTCAATAGTAGAGCCTTCGCCTCTAGTTCCGACGTCCGAGGTTCGATTCCCGAGAGGGGATGCACTAAGTATGTATGCGCACTTCTCGACTCATTTTACCTTCGTCATTCCCTTGGTTTGAGAAGTATGAAAAAATATGCGGTTAACGCAGAAAGACAGATCATCAATTGAAGCTTCATGAATAATGGATACTTTATTTGCGATCAATGATTGTTTTGGTAAAGCATTACTCAGTGTATTCATTAGATGAACGGTAAAAAAGTAAGAGCGAGGGGAGGGTAACTTATTGAGGCACACAGGCAAAACCACAATAGCACGCGGGCTCGATGTACTGTAGTCGGGCTCAACTCGATCTGAATTGCGCGATCACATTGAAAAAATATTTCTTTTCAAGTTCTATTTAGTCCATATGTGTCAAAATCAAGGCCCACGGGCCATATCCGGCCCGGCGTGTAATTATATTACGGCCCGCGAGATCATTTTATATACTGTATTATTGTTATTAATGGCCCAGCGATATGAAGCGCTGGTAACACAATAAACTACAGATCCCATAATGCAGCGCTTCAGCTACCTTGCCGAACACTTACCGCGTTAATCAAGTCTAGCTTATGATGCTGCAAGTTATTGCGAAGCTAGCCCACACAATGCCAAAGAGAAAAGGTGATTCTCAACATAGAGCCTTTAAAAACCCGATGGGAGGCTTAGTATATGTTTACTGACATTGCCGGTAAACCCATGTGTCACATTTGTGGAGCTAATGTGGCTGTAATTACAGAATTTAATCTAAGACGGCACTATGAGACAAAACATCAAGATAACCTGAAAGACCTGAATGCAATGCACAAGATTAGGGCTGTTCGATATAACGATATATATCGGATGACAATATGAAAACGTCTATCGCTGCACATTACGCTATCGTTTGTTTCGTGGTGTCGCAAAATAAACTGTTTACGGCAATATTTTTTTCATTGTTTTGATGGCTACCACGTGGATGCAGACACACTTGCATGGCTGATGAAGACGAGGCAACACCAGGTAGCTCCACACAGAAGGACCTTGTTCCTAAACGAGGGGCTACCTCTGTAGTATGGAGATGGTTTGGATTTGAAGAGTCTGACACGGACCAGAAAACGGTACTGTGCAAATTATGCTGCAAACCGATCGCTACCACAGACTCCAACACGACAAACCTCTTCTACCACCTCCGTAAAAAGCACGTGAGCGAGCATGCAAAGAGTTTACAACAGAGAGGCAGGCCACGTAGGATATTACAGTTGTAAAGGTACTATTTAAATGAGCATGTTAAAAGCTTGGAAGATTAATTGCTACAAAAACAATTTGCTTAAGGCATAATTTTCCCTGCAGCGTTTGCTGTCAGCATTAATCTTGTTAAAATTACGTTTACGCCACAACTGCATATCATCGGTAAATCTCTGTTAACGAGTTAGTGGATCGCCCGCGCTTGGTGCTGGACGGCATCAACACGTTAGCGCCGCCCAGTCCTAACGCATGGGCGATCAGCTGTAACTCATTAACGGAGATTTGCCACACTACAATGTGCAAATTAACATTTTACTAGACTGTAGCCTAAAAAATATTATATTTAATATATTTTTGTCGTAAGCCTTATTGCTGCTACAGTTTGAAGTACAATGTTTACATTTGGTTTTGCCAGTTAATGTTAGACTTGTATTTATTTTGTTTAAAGGGTTTATTGGCCTTATATAGTTTAGTTGTTAGTGCTTTGATCCTTTTATATTTAATATATGTTGTGAGAGTTATTGCTGCTACAGTTCACATTTTGTTTATGTCAGGCATTTTATATAGCAGTATTTTTATATGGGGCCTTTAGTAATTTGTTTTTGAAAAGTGTTTTATATTTGATACATTAACATTTTATGTTTACATTCTAAGTCAAGCATTTGCTCAAATGTTCTAAATAAAAGAACAGAAATAATTACAAGTTGAGTACTTCTCATTTTTGATTTTTTTAATTTAAATGAAAAAAGGAGTGGTGATTATATAAACTATTCACTGAATACAAAGAAAATGTACTATATCGTGATATTGGGATATGAAATGAAATATCGGGATATAAGATTTTGGTCATATCGCACAGCCCTACACAAGATACAGAAAGCAGAAGAGTTAAAGAAGAATCTGACACTTCAGCAGACATTTTTACCCGTACAAAATCACAAAGTGATTTCAAGTGAAGCTACTTTTATGGGAGACACAAATGCACCAGTGCAACTTGCCCCACTTTCCCTCTTTCCAAGTAATGCTGAACCAAGTCGGCACAACGGTGTTCCCAAATACGCACTTTGCTGATAAACTGAGCGCGACTGCGCACTGAGTTCGCACGGCGCTTTGGTGACTTTGTAGAACAAAAAAAGAATTTTGAGTTGTTTCGCAACCCATTTGCCATCGATGTGGAAACTGCACCTGTGCAGATTCAGATGGAGGTGATTGAGCTGCAGTGTAATGGCACACTGAAGGCAAAGTACGATACTGCACGGCGCGCACAGTTTATTCACTCCATTCCCATACAAATGCTCCAGCTCC
>NW_024378492.1:0-9552 GCF_016835505.1 Polypterus senegalus
GATGAGCATGAACATTCTCATGGTAAATGGTACCAATGTTTATTTGGCCTTCTCTGCATTTGGGCCTCTTCAATCTTTAACTATTCCTATTGGGTCTGCACTGTCTTTCCACATTCGGTCAGCTCAAGTATTCCATTTTCCCAACACTTCTACAGTAAATGGTTATATTGGACAGACCAGTTAGGTGCATTTTCAGACTCGAACTATAATCGATACTTGGCCCTTCCTTTATTTGTTATAGCACTTTGTCACAAGGGCACTTCACACCATATTCTGACTGTGCTGTCCTCACAAATGCTCCATACCCACTTGTACCTGCTCCATCTGATGCAGCTCCACTTCATGCCACAACATCTTTTCTGACTTTCAGGTTCATCACACCTCTTGAATTTTCTCACAGGTATTTTCCACCTATATTAACCCTAATCACAGCAATACTAAGTGATGTCTTGTTGCTCCAGATGGAATCCCACATTTACTTATTGCCTCTGAGTTTTATGAAACTGTTCAGCGGTCAACTCTAAACTGCTTGGTATTAAAATGCCACTAGGTTTATGGGATTGTGTCAGCGTGCAGCGGTCTGGTGCCACTCAGATTCACAATGTCGAAGGATGGTGAATTATTTCTTTATTTTTTTGGTGGGGATTCCAGGAACACACCCAGCCTTGGCCCGATCCACACCCACTCACAGACAGAGACACAAAATCCAATAAATCAAATACCTGAATGAATAATATTTTAAATGGAAAGTAAATATAAACAACAAATAATCAGATATCCCTCTCCTTCTCCTACAGTGATAACAAATTTAATACACAACAAAAACACCTAACAATAAACACCAATGACAATGTCCATGAATCAGTCCCATGTAACCAATGCAAATGAAGCTTGGAAGGGTGGCAGATCCTGGGAACTGTTTAGGTGAATATAATGTTTGCTCTACCGTTCCAAAGTGTTTCAGGCTGAGATGCATGGGGGCGCTCCCTCCGATTAGGACAATGCAGACAGGCATGAGACAAAAGTTGTATCCAATCCAGACAGTAATGCAGGGCAACCACATAATATTCACACAGAAAAACAGCGACAGAGCTGAAAAACAAACAACAGTGTTCCCCCTCTGGTTAGCCGCATGGCTTTGGACATGTTATTATCTTCTCAAGGAGGAATGTGTCTTGTTGTAGGTTCTCTGGGTGCCTCTTGCCTCCTGCCTGGCCGTGTGACCATACAATACTGTATCTCTGTAATTCAAGATCATGTTTTAAATTTTCACTTTAGTGTTTTCATTTTATTTTTCTTGTAAAACAGTTTGAGCTACAGCTTTTGTATGAAAATGTACTGTTGAAAATGCTGTTTTGGGCTGAATCTTCAATTCTCATCAAAAGTGTTAGAATGTTCTACTTTCCTGGACTGTATCTACTTGGCCTTTGTAAAATAAAGTTAAAATTACTTTCTAATCAAGTTTCCTTCCGCTCACTATGTTGATAAAGCATATGGAAAGCAAGGGGTTTATTTAGAAATATCCTAAAGCTAGAATGGAAGGTAAACTGTACCACCATCTTATACAGGGAGTGTGATGACATAATACATCTCAATTCACAGCAACAGACACAGAAACCAGTAAACAATGTGCAAATGTCCCTATAAGCTGAGTACAAAATGATATAAAGATGATGTCATTGCAACAATATTAAAAATATACCCACTTGAAAAACAGAATATTCCTATTCAAACATGATCAGAAGTTAGCACAGATGAGTGTGAACCATGACACCGATTAGTGGTAAAGAGCGTCCTTCAGTACTCACATACCAGTAAATGTGCTACAAAGGAACATAAATAAGAATCTGAGATGATGCATTGACAAAATGAAAATCCTGCCAACTACTCCAATCCCCTTTGTTGACTGTGGTCAGCTTCAAAGGTATTCTGGGGATCAATCTGTGTGATGTAATAGTTACTAAGTAACAAGCATAATAAATTAAATCAAATAAAACAAATAGTGAAAGACAAAAACTTAAATGTGGAGAAAAAGCCAATCAGTTAGCAATCAGCATTTCATTTATTTTATTTTAAGCAATTAACATTTTTTATACATTTCTTTCTTAGAAATGATTTTTCCTTGATTTGTCCTTTTTGGCTGAAAAAGAAGGAAGAAGCTGATCAAATTAGTAGAAAGAGACCACAGTCCTTGAAAATTCATGTGTCTTTGTCAAATCTGCTGTGAATTTAGCCTTCATAGACACATCTTGCCATGAAATCTGGGGAGGCTTTCAAATACTGATGACTTCATTCAGGACGTTGAGCCTGACTAGGAGGAGTCACTTTTAACGAAACTACAGTTAAACACACGTTTGATTATTTTCTGCAGTTGCAGGAAACAAACAAGCAGAGGCAAACTATGCAGAGTAGAACACTCAGTCCCCATCACCACTTACCACCCCGTTGGATCCATTAATGCCTCCTAGACAAATGAATTATCAAGTCTTTCAAACCATTTTTATTCATAATTTGTTTTTTGTATCTGTCGCACACTCAGACTTACCAATTTATGTTAATTTTGCAGGTAATCCCTCAACTTGTTGCGGATCTTCCTCCCAATTTTTGACTGTAAAAACAGAAAATATAATGAGTGTATTTTCATCTATTTCTTTGCTAAGTATAACTGGCTTAGAAAAAACTTCATTCAATTCCCAACACACACAGCACTGGCAGAAATCAGCTTACATCTTGTTTCTTTGGCTTCAAGGTTAACAGTCCCATTCTCTTAAGGTTATGGGGTTACAGTACATAATACAGGCCAAGACCTTCTCTCAAAACAAATTAAAACTTGAAATAGCACACAGTGTTGAAGCCTAATGTAAACTGTGGAAAACAATACAGATTTCCATATCGGATCGGTGAGCCCTGGGTTAACAACGACCGCCACCAGTACTATTAGCCAACAGGGTGCTAGTGGAAATTGAGCTACTGTTGGCCGAAGAAGAAGAGAAGAAGAAGGCGAAACATGTCCAGAGGCAGGAGGAGAAGAAGAAGGTAAAGAGAGTGGAACTGAGGGTAGGGACTTTGAATGTGGGCAGTATGACTGGTAAGGGAAGAGAGATAGCAGATATGATGGAAGAAGGAAGGTTGATATATTGTGTGTGCAAGAGACTAAATGGAAGGGGAGTAAGGCCAGGTGGATAGGAGGTGGATTCAAATTGTTCTATCATGGTGTGGATGGGAGGAGAAATGGAGTAGGAGTTATTCTGAAGGAACAGCATGTCAAGAGTGTTTTGATGGTGAAAAGAGTATCAGACAGAGTAATGATTATGAAGCTGGAAATTGGAGGTGTGATGATGAATGTTGTTAGTGCATATGCCCCCAAGTTGGGTGTGCAATGAGTGAGAAAGAAGATTTTTGGAATGAGTTAGATGAAGTGCTGGACAGTGTACCTAAGGGACAGAAAGTGGTGATTAGAGCAGATTTCAATGGACACGTTGGTGATGGGAACAGAGGAGACAAGGAGATGATGGGTAGGTATGGTGTCAAGGAGAGGAATGAAGAAGGTCAGATGATAGTGGATTTTCCCAAAAGGATGGACATGGCTGTGGTGAATACGTATTTTAAGAAGAGGGAGGGACATAGGGTGATGTACAAGAATGGAGGAAGATGCACACAGGTAGATTAGAATTAGATTAGGTAGATACTTTATTAATCCCAAGGGGAAATTCAGATAGATAGACTGCACCCTATGCAGAAGAGTCAATCTGAAGGAGATTGAAGACTGCAAAGTGGTGGCAGGGGAAAATGTATGTAAGCAGCATAGGATGGTGGTCTGTAGGATGACATTGAAGATCAAGAAGAGGAGGAGAGTAAGGGCAGAGCCAAGGATCAAATGGTGGAAGTTGAAAAGGAAGACTGCAAGGTTGAGTTTAGGGAGGAGGTGAGACAGGCACTGGGTGGCAGTGAAGAATTACCAGAGAGTTGGGAAACTACAGCAGATGTAGTAAGGGTGACATCAAGAAGGATGCGTGGCATGAGATCTGGACAGAGGAAGGAGGAAAACGAAAACTGGTGCTGGAATGAGGAAATACAGGAGAGTAAACAGAGGAAGAGGATGGCAAAGAAGAAGTGGGATAGTCAGAGAGATGCAGAAAGTAGACAAGCGTACAAGGTGATAAGGCACAAGGTGAAGAGAGAGGTGGCAAAGACTAAAGAAAAGGTGTATGATGAGTTGTATGAGAGGTTGGACACTAAAGAGGGAGAAAGGACCAGTGGGCTACAGAGGGACAGAGCTGGGAAAGATGAGCAGCAGGTTAGGGTGATAAAGGATAAAGATGGAGAGTGTGTTGAGCAGATGGAAAGAGTACTTTGAGAGGCTGATGAATGAAGAGAACGAAATAAAAAGAGGTTGGATGATGTGGAGATAGTGAATCAGGAAGTGCAACGGATTAGCAAGGACAACGTAAGGACAGCTATGAAGAGAATGAAAAATGGAAAGGTCGTTGGTCCAGATGGCATACCTGTGGAAGCATGGAGGTGTCTAGGAGGAGATGGCAGGGGAGTTTTTAACCAGATTGTTTAATGGAATCCTGGGGAAGAAGTGTACTTGTGCCGATATTTAAGAATAAGGGGGATGTGCAGGACTGTAGTAACTACAGGGGAATTTAATTGATGAGCCACAGCATGAAGTTATGGGAAAAAGTAGTGGAAGCTCAGTTAAAGTTAGGTGACGATTAGTGAGCAGCAGGATGGTTTCATGCCAAGACAGAGCACCACAGATGCGATGTTTCCTCTGAGGATGTTGATGGAGAGTTTGAGAAGGCCAACAAGAGTTGCAGTTTGTCTTTGTGGACCTGGAGAAGCATATGACAGGGTGTCTCTAGAGGAGCTGTGGTATTGAATGAGGAAGTCAGGATGGGCAGAGAAGTACATAAGACTTGTGTCATATGTATAAGGGAAGTGTGACAGTGGTGAGATCTGCGGTAGGAGTGATGGAGGTGGGATTACATTATGTTATCCTTTCAACAACAACAACAACATTTATTTCTGTCACACATTTTCATACAAATAATGTAGCTCAAAGTGCTTTACATGATGAAGAAGAGAAAAAGACAAAATAAATAAGAAAAATAGACAAAACTCATTAACATAGAATAAAAGTAAGGTCTGATGGCCAGGGAGGACAGAAAAAAAAAAACTCAAGACAGCTGTAGAACAAATTAAATCTGCAGGGGATCCAGGCCATGAGACCGCCCAACCCCCTCTAGGCATTCTACCTAACATAAATGATCAGTCCTCTTTGTATTTAGGGTTCTCATGGAAGGACTTGATGATGGTGGTCATGTAGACTTCTGGCCTTTAATCCATCAATGTAGGGACATCATGGTGCTTTGATCAGGTGGTGGTGGCGCTCAGGTGCCACCACAAAAACTCAGGAGAAAGAACAGAAGGGACAGTAGGGGTTTCCTATTTGCAATGGTGATGGACAGGTTAACAGACGAGATTAGACAGGAGACCCAGTTGACTATGATGTTTGCTGATGACATTGTGATGTGTAGTGATGGAGGGGGCAGGCTGAGGAGACCCTGGAGAGGTGGACATATGAGAGGAGAGGAATGAAGGTCAGTGGGACCACAAAATAGAATACATGTGTGTGAATGAGAGGGAGGTCAGTGGAATGGTAGGATGAGGGAGTAGAGCTGGTGAAGGTGGATGAGTTTAAATATTTGGGATTAAAAGTACAGAGGAATAGGGATTGTGGAAGAGAAGTGAAATAGAAAGTGCAGGCTGGGTGGAATGGGTGGAGAAGAGTGTCAGGAGGGATTTGTGACAGGTGGGTATCAGCAAGAGTGACAGGGAAGGTCTACAGGATGGTAGTGAGACCAGCTATGTTATGTGGGCTGGAGACGGTGGCACTGACCAGAAAGCAGGAGACAGAGCTGATTTAAAGATATTAAGATTTGCATTGAGTGTGACAAGGATGGACAGGATTAGAAATGAGGACATTAGAGGTCAGCTCAGGTGGGATGGTTGGGAGACAAAGTCAGAGGGCAAGATTGCTTTAGTTTGGACATGTGCAGAGGAGATGAGGGGATAATGAGAGGATGCTAAGGATAGAGATACCGGGAAGAAGAGAGGGAAGGCCTAAGAAGGTTTGTGGATGTGGTGAGAGGGACATGCAGGTGATGGGGGTGACAGAACAAGATGACGAGGACAGAAAGATATGGAAGAGGATGATCCGCTGTGGCAACCCCTAACAGGAGCAGCCGAAAGAAGAAGAAAGTATTTTAAAATGAAATTTTCTTATTTTTATTTTAATAAACTCTCCATTATTTATTAATATTGTTTGAATGAAGATGAAATTGTGAGGTGTACTTACTTTTACACATGTATGTATAAGTTAATAATAGTTGATATTTTATTTTTGTGTGTGCAGAACATTTTACTGCTTTCTTTGCATGTCATGTGTTTTATAAATAAATTACTATAATCAGTATTGTAACATAAGGATTGAAATTCAAAAGCAACAGAAAGTAATGACTGGAATACAGAAAGAAAACAGCAGGAAGTGCAAAGAAAAACAAGACCTGGGGTAGTTGTTAGAATTAAATTTAATGTGTGTTTTAGTTCACTTAACACTTAAGAGACTCAATACCAAAAGACTGATTTGCTGATTCACTTCCTGAATCTCTCTATCCCATAATTCACGGTCCCTATCACTTTCATCTCATCAGTCACACAACACTCACATCGCACTGCTAATTACACTTTCGTATCTTAAGCCTGGCCTGACATGTTAAAAGATAAATGATTTCTGTTCTGATGATCCATGCAGTCAAAGCACAAACTCACAATGCAAAAACTCGTCTCTGCTTTGAGATTTAGCAGGCTGTAGGGAGAAAATTGGAGCTTCATGACCTGAAAATAAAATGAAAAAAGAAGAATGGAAACTGTGACAATAGTATTGTGTAATGTTAGTTAAATTCTTAAACATGTATTACAAGTGCACTGCAGTTAAATTAAAACAGAAATTGACAAGCAGCTAAAGCACAAAACCTGACAGTGCAGAACAGCACACAGCATACAATCATACAAATCTATAAATATATAGTGCCCTCTATAATGTAAGGTCACCCCATTTCAGAACATCATTATGTTTGGGACAATTGGCATCACTGGTGTTTTGTGATTCATCAAGTGGTTTTCATTTCTTCGTAAGATGCATGGCCTTGCTTCTACCCTTTGGAGTCTGTAGTAGACATTGCTCAACATGAGGACAAGCACTGAGACAAACAACAACAAAGCCATTGAAGACATCAGTAAAACCTTAGGATGACCTGCATGGAATATCATGAAGAAGAAAGAACACACTGGTGAGCTCAGTAATCACAGCAGGACTGGTAGACCAAGGAAGACCTCCACTGCCGATAACAAGAGAATCTTCACTATGATAAATAAAAGCCTCAAACACCTATCGACAGATCAAAACAGTCTTCAGGAGGAGATGTGGACATGTCAGAGATGACTATCAGCAGAAGACTTCATGAACAGAGGCCACACTACAAGATGCAAACCACTAGTTAGCCACAAAACAGGACGACCAGATTACAGTTTGTGAAAAGGACTTAAAAGAACTTGTAAAATTCTGGATAAAGGTTTTGTGGACAGACAAGACAAAGATGAACCTGCATCAGGGTGATGGCCAGAGTGTGAAGATGCAAAGATACTGCAAAGATCAAAAGCAGACCACCTCATCTGTTAAACATGGCGGTGCTGGGGCTGTTATGGCTTGGGCAAGTATGGCTGCCACAGGTCCTGCACACTTTACTTCATTAACAATGGAACTGCTGATGGCGGTGGCACAGTGTATTCTGAGGTGCATAAAACATCTCATCTATACTAATAAAGGCAAAGCCCTCACTGACTCACTCATCACTAATTCTCCAACTTTCTGTGTAGGTAGAAGGCTGAAATTTGGCTGACTCATTCCTTACAAGTTACTTACAAAAGTTAAGCAGGTTTCATTTCAAAATTCTACGCGTAACGGTCATAACTGAATCCTACTTACGTACATATATATGTCCATAACCTGCAGCTCGTGCCGTGTGAGGCAGAGTTGGGTCCCCATCCAACGCCTCCCAGTTGTTGGCTGCCTGCCTATATAAGGCCATCTGTCGCTCCGGTCTCTACATTCCCTTCCTTGCTTCATCACGGTATTCATGTCTCCTTGCTGATAACTACATCCTTCTTATTTAATCCATGGCTTCTCTGCTGCTTTTTTGTTAGTTTATTATGCTTCTAGTTATTGTGTAGGTATTTTAGACTTAGTTTACATTGTTCAGGTACCC
Organism: Polypterus senegalus; assembly: GCF_016835505.1. NCBI lineage: Eukaryota > Metazoa > Chordata > Cladistia > Polypteriformes > Polypteridae > Polypterus > Polypterus senegalus. Next base: position 8,334 of record NW_024378492.1, read on the forward strand.
ATTTCTTTTACCATTCCAACTGTACTCCCATTAACATGTCTATCGAGGTAATCACCATCGATCAAAGAATTATCACTTACGAGTGGTTTCCATGCCGGAGATGGCACCTGCCTTTCCATTCTGTATGTTACATATTGCACGCCATATCAGTCTCACTCTTGATATCCGGAGGAACATTGTGTCTTATGTATTGAATGACTGGGACAGGTTCAAGGTGTGGACTGATGACGGTACAGGAGATAATTAGACTACACAGGAGCACTAGAAGAGTGAAATGCTTAAGCCCTTCACCTGTGGTTCTGCATGTGAGTTGATGGCTCCCGCTGAATTGTTCGGTTGTCGTTTTCAAGTGTACCGAAATGGCCAAATATTTTACACCTTTCGACAACCGCCAATGCCTCTTAAACATCTTAGATTCACAGGTGACGATTTCAGTAGTGGACACTTTGATGTTTATGAATGTTTCAACTCTCAAAAGATGGATGCGAAGTTATTGATGAAACCGGTTGTGTGGTTACAACACTTGACAGATGCCGAATGTCACTTCAACACAACAAGTCCTGCAAATACTGTCATAATTGAAACAAACCATGAAACTCAAACCGATTATGACAGCAGCAATCCAAGCTGTGAGAAAACAGTAAAATTGAGGCATGTCAGACATCGTGGTACATTTTCTGATGCAGCTGGACGAAACAACTTTGTGACACTGCGTTAAATACTCAGAAAAATCCACAAGTTAATAGACACGCTGTTGCTAAATACTGCGGCAAATCCAGAAGTTCATAGAGCGCTGCCGCTAAATATTCAGAGCAAATCCACAACTTAATACTGGGAATGCCTGTTAAACATCTTAGATTCATGAGTACCGATTTGGGTAGTGAACACTTTGAGGAATGAAACCTGTTATCTTTACAATGGTTGACAAACACGGAATGTAACTTGACACAACATCCTCCAAATATGAACCTGATTGAAATAAATAATGATAATCAAATCCTTGATGACAGCAACACTCATAAAGTGACAAAAATTACATTGACAATCATGTTATGTTCTTTTAAAATGTTTCCTTTTCTTTTCATAACTTCTTTAACACACTACTTCTCCTCGAAGTGCAGGTATTTTGCTAGTCTGCTATAAATGGCAGTAAATGCCTAAAACTGAGATGGCCTAGGCTCCAGGTGGCTCAAAATCATACTAACCCCTACTCCTCTGT